>NW_022196915.1:69936342-70029761 GCF_008632895.1 Mastomys coucha
ATTTCCCCCAGTTTTATTAAATTAGTTTACTTATTTACATTCCAAAAGTTGCCCCCCTTTCTGATCCCCCCCTTGCATTCTTCACACACACCCTGCCTCTGAAAGCGTGCTCTCCCACCTGTCTACCCACCCTCTCCTCACCAACACCAGCGTCCCTCATGCCTGGAACATCAAGTTTCCAAAGGATTGAGATCATCCTCTCCCACTGAGGATGGACAAGGCAGTCATCTGCTACAAATGTGTCAGGGCTCACATATATTCCACAGTTATTGGCCTAGTCTCTGAGAGCTCTGAGGGTTCTGGGTCAGTGGACACTGTTGATCTTCGTATAGGGTTACAAACCTCCTCAGCTCCTTCAGTCCTTCCCCCAACTCCTCCTTATGAGTCTACAAACTCAATCTAATGTTTAGCTATAAGTATCTGCATTTGTCTCAGGCACAGGCTGGTAGAGCCTCCCAATCCATAGAATTCGTAATTCTACTTATTGACTTACAGACAATTCGTTTAGGCTCTGCCCATCAGATACCTAGCTATAGCCTGGTTGCATTATCACCTGCAGCCATTACTACTTGCCACACCCATCAGGTGCAGTAGTTTATAAGAGGATTCCTCATTTCCCTCTCCCCCCTCCCTTTCTCTTTCTTTCTTTCCTTCTTTCTTTCTTTCTTTCTTTCTTTCTTTCTTTCTTTCTTTCTCTCTTTCCCTCTTTCTCTTGTTGTCCTTTTCTGTCCATCATTTCTTTGCCTTTACCCCCTTTTCAGGTCCCTATTCCCTTCCCTTCCCAAAAGTATAAACTTCCCTTAAATCAGGTCTGTCACGTGTGATTTCTCAGAGAAACACCTTAGCATGTGGTTTCTAGATACTCTCTTATTCCCACTGGTGCATTATATATTCTACATTGCATTTTATTTTATAACACTCTATCACCTTTCAGTTCTTTATCAACGGGAGAAGCAAAAGCACACCTAAAATGCAAAATAAATGCAAATATGCATTTCCTGATAAATAGTAAATAAGCTAGTATATTTCACAACTATGGTAACATATTAAGAAAATAAAACAATAATGTGTAGATGGTCTTAAAAAAAAATACTCCCTGAGGTAGAGTGAAGTTTTGGGTATTTTGAAAAGAAAACTTGAACTCTGTAGCTGCATATGTCAATGTGTATGAAGTTCCTATTATTTATGAGAATGTGAAGGGCTTTTTTTTTTTCCATTTCTTGTTAATTGCTTATGACAGCTAAGAGTTAAAATATGGATCTCTTATATAATGCAAGAGAACAGCTGCAGTGAAGTCTGCTTCTACTGATGCTCTTGACAATGTGTCTCCTAATACCCTAAAAACAGCCTCTCCCTACATGGCTGTTACTTCACACGTTCAGGCTTCAAAAATTGGCATAGTGAAATACAAGTTCCATACCAAGGAAAACCCATTTCCACCCAAGAGACTGTGGGAAATTTTTTCACTTATGACTGAAAGCAAATTACTGATTACTGGCACTTAAGATTCTCTCTTTGACTACTTAGGGATATAGCTAAATTTTGACACAGGATATTTTGTCATCTTAATCTAGATATAACTATAATGGTACAATAGTAAACATACTAAGAGACAGAAAGGGATTATGTGGGACTTGAGAAGTTATTCTAAAGATGGAACATGAAAATCCATTTATTCTAATATAATCAATATTGTCTCTGGTGAAATTATAGCTTTTTATCAAAAGAATCTTTTTCATTTATTCATTTAAAAATTTGTTTTTATTTCAACCAGATTTACTTCACTTTCCTTTTTTCTTTCCTAATCCAGCCCCTTCACGAACCTATCTCTACTTCTCCAGGTACCTTCCAGCAATCCTTTCCATTAACCTCATTCTCAACTTGGTAAACTCTTGTTCTTTATTATTTTACATATATATGTATATGTACAAATATATAAATAACCCTGCTGAGCCAGTTTTTGTTATTTGTGTGTAGTATTTCAGGGCTGACTACTGCACACTGGGCAACCACTGTAAAAGCTCATTCCTGGAATGAATGAATTCTCCTCTAAGAAGTCAATAGTTATCTGTATTTCTCTCCAGGTGTAGAGACTGCAAGATTTTCTTCCTTCTATGTTAATATATCCATTGTGATTTACACTGTTCTGGGCTCATTTATTGTACAACAGACTCCATATTATAGTGCTTGATATTACTGGGTTTGCAATATTTCTGACTCCTCTTGATGGTCCCTGAGCCATACAGAGCAGGATTTGGGAGATTGATGTAACAAATGAAGTTTGTGAAAGTAACTTTTATTCACCTGATGTAATTGTAATCTTTGGAGGCTTGCTGCTGAATAAGTTTACCATTTCTAGCTCTTTCTGATCTCTGGCTGGTACTAGGTGAACTCAACTCTTCTGCCTAAAACTCCTTTCTAAGCTGACTGATACAATCTGGCTTCTTTCAGCTTTTGACTAAATTGTTCACCTTGGCCTCACTCTAAATCTTGCAATCTGTTTTAATCTTCTTATTCTCTGGTTTCAGCAGCCTCTACTGATGTGCAATGAAGTAAACAAACACACAAACTAATTAAATTCAACTCCACTGTGCACTGGTTCCCAACTGACTGAACAGAAGTTCTCTTCCTGCATTGCTCTTAATTAGCTTTTCTCCTGAGAGTTGGGTGTATCCTGTCTCTGACTCATTCTGTCAAGATTTTCTCTGATTCATCATTTTGTCTGTACAATATTGATTGGATCAAGGGTGTGTACTAAAGGATTCTAGCCAGAGGGATTAAAAATGTGTATTCTGTATTCCTGCCAGATCACACAAGCTAAGATGGTTTTTGGGTGTGACTACAGTAGACATTTTGTGTTGTGCCTGTTTCATGAACCCCAAAAAGACCACGAAGAAGACGATTCCCATGTAACTGCACAAGGGTCTTGATTGAGGCTCGAACTCCAGCTGCACCTTGTCACTGACAAACCAAGATGGAAGGATGAATCCCTGAGCCCAGTTTCAAGCAAGCATTTATAGAGGTAAACAAACAAGCAAGGGGGTTTCCAGCTTGGTACACATCTGATTCAGAAGCTATTCATCAATGTGTTGCCCTTTAAAATGATTGGCTGGTGCTGGGATGCAAACCATAAACTTTCATAAGTAAATATTTTTAGGTACAATTATAACCTCTGCTTTTTCCCTGGTGAAAAAATGTTAGGGAGTGACCAGGAGACCAGTGTTAGTTATAGGCCTGGTGTTTAACTTGAGTTCAATCTTAGGTCAAGTTCTCCATTACTGAGCCTGAACCTAAGATATGTTGGCCTGGTGTCTCAGTTGTTGGATTAAAACTCATCTACAATATCCCCCTTTCTGCTTAAGCTAAAAATCATACACAATTTAACTATTACAACAGAAACAGTTATCAATCCCATAAATTTAACTGTCTGAATATCCTTATGATATTCCATTGACACAACAATCCTTATCCCATAATCACAGTCCTAATCATGTATTTTTCGGCAAATGTTCATTTCACCATCAATGTTTTCAGCCTGCCAGTCTGAGAAATGATCTGTGCTTCAGCTAGTTTGTTGAGCTGTCCCTATGCAGAGTGAATCAGCCTTCTACATCATTTTGTTGATGTCTTCCTGCATCTTTTTTTTCCTTGGGTCATGACTTTCATGTGTAAGCTTCTTTTATTCAGATCAAATATTTATCAATCTTGATGGAACCCATAGTCTTTCATCATTTGTGGAAACAGAGACAAAACATCTTCTCCAACTTATTACATTCCCTGACTTCCATTCTGATGTTAAAACCGTTTTTAAAGTATACAGGTTGATCTAATTCACTCCAGTGTCTTTCACCTAGTCTTATTCCCAATTTCTGTTTATCAAGGTACAATTAGATATTTATGAATCCACACATAAACTAGACACTTAGGCACTCACCATGCTGGGTTTCATGCTGTCTAGCCTTGCTTCTGAGAGAAAATTCATTTCACCACTGAAACAATCAAATCCTATTATATCAGATGTTAGTATCTAGTGTCTGCAATATATACTTTAGTTTTCTCTAGTTTCTTTGTGGCTTGCTGACATAAAAAGGTTTATGCTGTTTGTTGAAGGGGTATGACCGTAACCAATTTAGGAAGTTTTCCAATGTTAAGGGATTACCTCACATATCTCTTGCTGATTTGCATTCATTAGTCCCATGTCTACCCTTCCCATACCTGAAAATCCAGGAAGACTGAGATTGTTCAGAGAAGTTTCTAGGAGCATTTTGTCTACTATTCCCTTTCAAGGTTCCTCTTTTCATCCAGTCAAAATGTCTTTTGTTTTTTCCATTGAAAGATGAGGTCATTTAAAAGAGAATTGTAGGCAAAGTGTCCCTAAATATTTATCTAGAGGACATCAGCCTTCAGATATTTGTAGAAGATGTGCTAAGGGTAGGATTTGGACTACTAAGAAATATGTGAGGTAATATCTTACCAATGGGAAACTCCCTATGAGATAATCCTGAATTCTGTAAAGACAGGAAACTCTCTAAGGAGTTTCTACTCCAGCAACAAACACATGAGCCAGGCATTTTCTGTCAGGAATAGAATAGCACATCAAAATTAGGTATACAAGATCTAAAGTGGGCTACAAAAGGGAACATTGCTCTGGACTTATCTACAAGTAGCCCACCAATGAAAGGCAGAGTAGCTCCACTAGAACAAGAAATTCTAAAGATATCAAAAAAACAATAGCCCTACCTTTAAAATGGTTAACTGACAAGCCTTTGTGCATAGAGACCAATAGCCCTTAAATAAAGAAAAACTGCATGGACTTGGACAACAGATATAACAAGTGGAACATTCCTTTGCCCAAAATGTTTGATACCAGACAGGCTTAAGATTGATTTGGTAGTTTTGTGGGGTTTTTGGTTTTTTGGTTTGTTTTCACAGCATTTCATAGTCAAGACTGTGTATTCATAATCTAAAAATACAAAGCGTTCATTTCTACATCTACAAACCTTTTGTAGTGTTCAAAGTTTTGATTTTGGAACATTTAAAAATTCTATACTGCAGATGCTTCATCTCTACAATGATAATCATCCACAAATGAAGGCACAACTATTGGTTGAATTTTATGTAAGCTATTGGATGGCTAATAAGGAATTAAGAGGTTTTGAGAGATGATTTGGCCATTAAATGCTAAGTGCACGACCAACACTATGTTTTCTTTCTTTCAATGTATGTTTTAGGCTGATGTTTAGCCTAATGTTTGACTGAGGTTCTCTATATTTACTTCTGTCATCTTTCAAAGAAAGACTCTCCCATGGTGATTTGACTGGGTACCACACTGTGAATAAGGCAAAATATCATTAGGAATAATTTTATTGATATTTATTTATACTGCTTCTGATTCCTGGTCATTCACACAATATTGGGCATGGGCTCCCTCTCATTTTTGCCAGTATAATTGAGTTTTTCTTTACATTTCTTTCTTAGTCCTACATTTAGCTCATGGGTTAAAGAACATCAATATTTGGTTCACTGTGCAAACTCTCATGAAATTTGCAAACATTTCTCATAGTTGGTATTCTTCATAGTCATTGAAATTCATAGTCTTTCCCACATTCAGTGGTGATAAAAGTTCTACTATTGTATAGCCAGAACTTTGTATATGTATACATATATACATATATATGTATATGTATAAAATCTACCTTTGCAACTAGTGAGGTTCACTATTGTGTCAATATAACAAATTTCCACTATTTTTTACATTTCTTTCAATTACTAAATTGCAGTTTCTCTCAGTTTTAACTTCTTTCTTTTCTTTTCTAGCATTCTTCTTCCACTTCTTTTTGTCTCTTTTTGTCTTTGTATTTTCTTCTATAAATTTGTGAGGTAAATATATTACTCCAATCCAATGTGATACAGTATGTTTTGTTTTAGTGTTTAAAATATTCCAATAACAATTCCTATTTGTTGTTTTACTGTAAAAGTAAATGTATAGAAAATTTAAGTAAGTTATCTTCCACTCTGTAATTTCCTGATTCATGGAATATTTAATATAATTTGTAGATTACGAATGTAATGATAAAGATACTTACACCTTCACAAAACTATATATAACTCTAAGAATATGCTCACATATGCTTTTTTAAACACTTATTTCATTTTCCAGTTGTGTGTATATGTATGTGTTTATGTGAATGTTTGCCTCATGTAGACCTGTGCGGGCAAATACTAGAAGATGTTCTTAAATCTCCTGAATTTTTGTTATAGGGGGTTTTGCTCCTCCCATTGTAGTTCCTATGAACCAAATCAGGTCCTTTAGAGCAAAGCAAATTGTGTGTAAACAATAAATAGTGCCAGGCAGTGATTGCATATGCCTTTAATCCCAGAATTTGGGAGGTAGAAGCAAGTGTATTTCTGAGATCAAGGCCAGCCTGGTCTACAGAGTGAGTTCCAGGAGAGCCAGGGCTACACAGAGAAACCCTGTCTCAAAAAAAACAAAAAAACAAAAACCAAAAAAAACACAAAAAACAAACAAACAAAACCAAACAAACAAAACAAAAAAACAAAAAACTAAAACAAAACTCAAAACAAACAAACAAACAAAAAACAATAAATCGTGTCTATTTCCCAGTATATTCAACATTAATGTAAATAGTTGTGTAATATACATAGATTATACCTTTTAAAATTTATTTTTTGATTTGGAGCCAATAGTCATTTGGAATCTCTGGGAATATTGAAAAGAGGGACAGAGCTATATATGAAGATAAGCAAAAGACAGGAGGTACAGTGTCTGAAATAGTAAGTGATAAATCTGAAAGGAAAAGAGACAAAGAGAAAACTCTTAAGCCACGCCTACAATTTATTTGATGAACACTATTAGTACATTTCTAGATAATCTGGAATAAGAAATATATATAAAATACATTTTCTCTATACTGTACCTCACATGTCTCTGCAATTCTTTCAAATGGAATATGTAAAGCTAAGCCTCCATCCTGGTATTCCTCAGATTTCAATTGTGTAGTATTTACTAAACAACTACAAAATGTTACATTTAAATTAGTTAGGATTTTGATTTGTTTTACCTTTATTAGTTAAATACACAGTTCTGTGGGGCAGTGTGGGGCAGTGTTCTGCTCAGGTACCTTAAGCTCAGTAGAGTATTGGCTGTGAGCCCTGGACTCCTTTGGGCAATTTCTGCTTGCAGAAGGCAGAAGAAGCCTAGCCATAACCCTTGAATCTTTGATTCCTGTTTCAGTCACAACCCCTCACAGCTGCCCCTGCTGGAGATGTGTGCTCTATCAGGCAGACAATGCCCCAAGCTCATTCTAGCTGGACTCTACACCCAGTCATCTGACCACAAGCCAGACATGCCACGTCCCATACAATATAAGAGGTGGTTTGCCCCTTCTTCTCTCTCTTGCTCTCTTGTTCTCTTGCTCTCTTCCTCTCTTCTCTTGCTCTTTGTTCCTCTCTTGCTTTCTTCCTCTCCTTTCTCTTTTCTCTCTCTCCTTCTTCTCTTTTCTTTCTCTCTAGTCAACCAGCATATTTTCTCCTTCCTACAATAAAATAACTCATTTATACATTGCCTCCTTTTTATCTAAGGTGCCATGCAGCAACAGGCCAACATTGGAAAGACCCGGGCCTCAGCAGCAGGCTCCCACCATTGGTACAACACACAGTTAAGCATACATATTTCTACGATAATCAATTAAAATTATCTAGCTAATTTGCTCTAATTTAAATTGTTTATTTACAATGTCATGTCATTTGTAGTTAACAGTAGGTACTGAGCAGTGTGTTGCATGGGTAGCTATGAATCGTCTCACCTGTACTATTTTTTTGTCCTCTGTCCTCAGCTCTGTTTCTTACACACTACAGCTGTCTCTGTTACATGTTCCCAGTACCAATATACTCAGTTCAAGCCTGGTGGGTCAAGGAGACATGTGCTGAATCCATTACAACTGTGAGCAAAACAGGACTTTTATCTGTTTATAGCAAAAATTTTATCACAGTGAAAAACTAGTATGTTTTTAAAGCATAAAAACTCATTCTGATTGATGTAGTTAAATATATATGTTGCAATATATTATATATTAATAGTTGTAATTTATAAGACTAAAGGGCAGCTAAAGAATTTGGAAAGTGTTTTGTTGTAGGAAAAGAGGGTTGAGGAGAGGATTGCTATTATTGTCATATAGCATACATATATATGTGTACGGACATGTCTGAATATTTGAGATTTTCCATTGTGTTTTATTAGTTTAGAGTTAGAATAAGCATCCATCTATGTATATACTTTATTTTCTGTTTATTTTTCTGTTCTAATTTGTGATTGTAATATTATGAGTTTGACAACATTTTATTCCTTCCTGAATAAGCAACACAGACACACTGTGGAAACATTTCAAACAAGCCTTAGTATCAATTCTACACTTGCAAAAGAAGGAAACTTGGTATTTAATGTTTAACAATTTGTTTAAATATTAAAAAGAAATTTGTCCTCTGATTAATTAAAAGGAGAAAAAATGCTAAAATCCTGAATTTTTAATGCATGCAAATGTACAAAAAGCAGCATGAAACATACATTATGAGCACTATGACAGTCACTAAGATTCTTTTCTCAATTACATCCTTTTATTTTACATTTCTCTTAAGATATATTCAGATCACAGGTTGAGAAATGCTTATCATTCAGCATGCTCTCTGCTCTGACAAGGGAAATGAAAGGAAAGGACTTTACTTTTTACAATTCAGTTGCTAACCTGCTCTGGTCTTTATTTGTCCTTGGTCAGGATAAGAATACTAAAGACAAGAAGGAAGAATCCTTTGTACTTCAGTGTCCCTGAAAAGTTCTTTACAGAAGCTTGTACTGTAGTCAATATTTTAGAGCAATGAGTGAGCTTTTCCTCTGTTTGTGTGAGAAAGTTTTACAAGTCCTTTCATTCTTGAACCCTAATAAATGTAATAATTCATTATCTCTCCTTTCAGTTAAGAATCATCATCTATTTAAGTTAAAAACATTACATACAGAGATTACAAAATGAACAATCATTTATATTTTTCATTTTAACTAAGCAGTTCCACTGTTCAGTATTCTTGATATTTTCCTTGAAATGCCATGTCTCTTCAATCAGAAATCTTAGTTGTGTATGCACACGGAATTTAGAATCACTAGAGTTATTTAGCCAACTACATAAGTCAGTAACCAAGCATCATTTTGAATTTTTTAAATTTTTTATTGGTTATTTTATTTGTTTACATTTCAAATGTTATACCCCTTCCTGATTTCCCCTCCACAAACCCTTATCCCCTCCCTGCCTCCCTCCTACCTCTATAACAGTGCTCCCCACCCTACCCATCCATTCCTTCCCCACTTCCCTAGCATTTCCTTATGTTGGGGCATTGAGTCTCCACAGAAACAAGGACCTCCCCTCCCTTTGATGTCAGATAATACCATCCTCTGCTACATATCTAGCTGGAGCCATGGGTCTGTCCATGTGTGTTCTTTGGTTGGTAGTTTAGTCCCTGGGATCTCTGGGGTATATGGTTGGTTGATAATGTTGTTCTTCCTATGGGGTTGCAAACTCCTTCAGTCCCTTCAGTCCTTCCCCTAACTCCTCAATTGTAGTCTCTGTTCTCAGTCCAATAGTTGGCTGGGAGCATCTGCATCTATATTTGTCAGGCTCTGGCAGAACCTTTCAGGGATATAGCTCAGTGGTAGAGCCTTTGACTGCGCTTTGAATTTTTATGTGGTAAGCAAATATCCATATATGAAATATCAATGAATTAATGTATGTATGAACATAATGGTCAAAGCTGATAACACTGATTCATTTTGATCTTTGCTGCCTGCCACCCCCACCTCAAAAATGGAAGGTACATTTTATTTGCTAAAAATGGCACATCCTTTAAAACAGAGAACAGAGAACTCTTAGCTGGAATTGACTTAAATGACTCTTTGAGAACTAATGTAAATTATACCAAAGGCACCATGATATCTTACTAGGGTAGAAGATAACGAACAGTCCTACCCAGCTAGGATGTCTACAAATGACATCAACAACCAGCATGACACAATAACCCTAAGGGCGCTGTAAAGGCACTCATAGGTTGATGGTAACCAAACACAATCTAATCGGACTTAATACCTGCTCAGTAAGGGAAAAATTATTCCTGGTATTGGAAACTTTGAATAATTCCTAAGACAATGTTCCTAGCTGACTTGAGGTACTCCCTCCCTTTTTTCTACTGTATGAAAAATAACCAATAACTGGAAATCAGTGGAGTTTAACATTATAATCAAAATGCCTGTGTCTTCTATGGTTATTTTTTCAGACATAATATTATTTATTATTATGTTTAGGAAAGCATCTAGTATTATTTTATTATTAATTATTTTATTTATTTATATTCTAAATATTGCTCCCCTTCCTGGTCCCCAATCCACGAGTTCTTCACCCCGTATCTTCTCTCCTTTGCTTCTGAGAGGATGCTCCCTCATACAACCTCCTACTCCTACCTCACTATGCTAGCATCCCCCTTCCCCAAGGCATCAAATTTCTACTGGATTAAGCCCATCCTTTCCCACTGAAGTCAGACAAGTCAGTCCTCTGCTACACATGTAGTGGGACCACAGACCAGCCCATGGATGCTCTTTAGTTGGCGGCTTAGCCTCTGGGAGCTCTGAGGGGTCCTGGTTGGCTGATATTGTTTTTCCTATAAGGTTGTGAACCCGTTCAACTCCTTCAGTCCTGTTCCCAACTCTTCCATAGGGGTCCCCAGCCTTAGTCCAATGGTTATATGTAAGTATCTACATCTTAGTCAGCTGCTAGTAGAGGCACCCCAGCGGACAACTATGCTAGCCTCCTACTTCACGCACAACTCGGCATCAGAAATATTGTCAGGGTTTGGTGTGTGCATATGGGATGGATCCCAAGTTGGGCAGGTCTCTGGGTGGCCTTTTCTATAGTCTGTGCTCCATTTTTGTCCCTACATTTCCTTTACACAGGATCAATCCTGGGTCAACAATTTTTAAGATCATTGTGTGGCCCCATGTTTAAAATTGGGACCATGTCTATGTACCAGATGTGGTCTCTTTAGGTTCCATCACCCCACTGTTGGGCATTTCAACTAAGGTCTTCCCTGTTGGGTCCTGGGGGCCTCTCACATCCCTGCTGTCTGGGACTTTCTAGAGGTTCCCCTTCCTATAAGGGGAGACAGGATTGTAGCCTAGAGGGGCAGCAGAATGAATAGAAAGTTTCCATGGATATGTTTAAAATTGTAATGTATCCAAATGAACAAAAGTTCTAGCAATTTAAAAAGTATGAAACAATTCTTTAATATAGATACATATATATGATAAAATTATTGATTCATTGTATCATAGATCTCATTATTGCAATGGGAATATTTAAAATCTACTCCCTTGCAACTGACCAACATACTTGCTGAGTACAGCTATCATCTAGACTGTAGATCTGCTTTCTACAGTCTACCTGTCATATTTTTTTAATGAATATTCCCTTATTCTTTCAATTTTATTCTATGGTATCCATCATTTTACCAGTGGTCTCTCTGTTCAACAACTTTGGATTCTGCATATATGTAGACTCATAGAGTATGTGGCTTTCTGTTTCTGGCTTACTTCATTTAGCATCTATACTTTTATATACAGAAATGCTAATTATGTACACCTAAAAGTGTTGCATTATATATGTATGACATATATATGTATGACATGTTATTAATCTTTCTTTTGGTGGTCATCACATTTCTTTCTCTCCCTAGAGATAGTAATTCAATAAACATAGCAGTATAGATATAACTGCAGTATACTGACTTAGCTGACTTTTCACATGTACCAAGAAGGGTGATTGTTGGATTTAATGATTCTTCCACCCTTAATATTTGGAGAGAACTTCATACTTTTTTGCATAATTGATCTTTTAATATATATTCTACTAAACATATTCAAATATTCCCTTTCTTTGCATCCTCACCAGCACTTGACACAATCTTTTATAATAGCCAGTGAGATCTCATTTCATTTGAATCTTAGTATGTGTTCATCTTAAGTAGATTTTCATAGTATAATCATCATGTTGAAAATTTCTTTTCATCTTTGTAAAAAATGTGGTTATCAATACATTTATGGACTTTATTTAGTACATGGTGAAATGATCATCTTGACTGCAAGCCATGTTTAAATTATTTAATAGCATTTTAATTAATTTTCAACAACATTAGCAGACAATGTGAAACTGATATCTCTTGTAGTTTGAATATTTATAGTTCCTTGTCTCAAAATCAATAAATACTAGTTCCCAAAGTAATAACATTAGGTCAAACGCTTCAGTAAAGATTAAGATATGAGAGTGGCTGTAGGCTAAATGGTTTAGATTAGTTCAATTTTACTTTCATTTTTGAGATTACAGTGTAATTACATCATTTTCCCTTCCTTCTTTCCTCCACATTCTCCCATATACTCCTCTTTTTTCTCTTCTAAATCTGTGGCCTCTTTTATTATTATTTAGTTTTATATATTGTTGTTGTTTTTATTGTTATATATATATATGTATATATATATATACACACACACACACATATACATATATATTCTTAAAAATGAACACATTTGATCAGTCTATATAATGTTACATATACATTGCTTAGAGTAACCATTTGGTATTATAAAACCAAATAGTGTGTCCTTCCTGTAGTTCTTGTATAGTTCTCCATGTAGTGTTCTGTCCTCTTAGTTTTCTCCTTTCTATCTTGCAGTGGTTATTGCTGTCATTGTTGACCTCATTTGTACGCATTTAAGTTGGTGAGATGTTATGGATGTAGCTTCTTTCTTGTTCCTTTCATCATTTGCAGCTCTGTGTTTAATACCTAGAAGGACAGATATATGGTGATAAATATAGAATGTAGAAGATTGCATGTAGAAGATTGATGCCAAATTTTCTTTGGATGAAATAAAATATAGAATAGGCAACTGTTTTTGGAAATGTAGACTTAGGTAATATAAAAGGAAATGAGGAAAGTATCATCAAATATTGGGAAGTAAATAGTTTCTGTTATTGAATGGCAGAAAGTAGAAAGTGTTTCTAATGTTTATAGTAATCCATACATTAAAATATAAAGCTAGGGAGATTTATAGGTAAAGCATCAAAGAACTTACTTTATTTTTTTTCAGGCTACTTATAGTCAAGTGTAAAGAAGAGCAATAATCTGAGAAAATAAGTATTTAAAAAGAGAGAACATACCTTGTTATCATACACTATAAATACAAGAGAAACCTAAAGAGAAAAAAAAAAGTACAAATGGAATTTTGCAACCTGTTTCATGAGATAGCAGAAATAATGCAGGACAGCAAAGAAATTATTCCATCCAAGTATAGGTTGGTTAACCAGTTGATTTGATTATTTAGAGTTATTTACAAGAACTTGAATGTGTGTTTTTGGAGTTAGGCTACTTATGGCATCATCCTAAAGGGATTATATACTGGAGCATAGGAAATTAATAAGTGATGGTCCACTGAAAAAATGCCTTTTCTTCAGCCAATAACATGATGGAGTAGCCATAATATCTCCCTGTTTTTCTTCATAAAATAGCATCAGCAGCCCCATCTTGTTTGTGTTCCATGTAGTTAGTACAATCACTGGTAGTTCAGGAAGGCAGTAGCTGTATTGCCTTAGGAAGATAGTATTCTACAGCAACATTGCTGTAGCAAAATTTTATCAACAAGAATAAAAGATATAGAATAGATGCAAAATGGGACATTATTTTTTACACTGGACATTTTGGATGCATTTGTTAAGAAACCAGTTAATGAAACTACTTAGCTGAAAGTATGTAGTACATTTAAGTATATAAAAATGACATTTGTGAGTGTAGAAGTCATAGTGTATAACTAACTGCTAAAAGTAAAAGAGAATTATTCATAGGATTTAATTAGAGTATCCACTGCACATGTCAAGTAGGATTTTATAAAGGCTTTAGAAAAGTAGCAGCTTTAATCCTCCACATTCCCTCATTTTTAACTGGGACATTCTGTAGCTTTAATTTTTACAAATTCTGTATTCTTATATGGAACCATGTGGGGGGAACTGGAGTATGGAAAGTTCTCTCTAAAATGGTCCCAATTAGTTTCCTATATTGTAGAGCATTCTACTCACTAGAGCAGGAGTTGTTTGTAGACAGCATGTTAGTTTCTCCATTTTGTATTTAGTATTTTATATTACCCATTCCTGCTTGAGTTACATTTCTTGCTGAACCTAGATAATAGGTTTTTATTCAAGAATTTTTGGAATATAAAAAGGTCTTGCTTACTTAATATAAAGATATTTGTACATTTTTGAATTTAGAGCTGACTACTTGGTTTTTATACAACTAAAAATTTATGAGTTTTTGCTGAAGAAAAGTATTTTTCCTTCAACATTCTTTAGTTTCCTGCAGTTGTTTGTATAGGTTTGAAGCCATGTAAGCTTTTCTCTTTTTGTTTGAGATGGATTTTGGTATCTTCCTGTTTTTAAATTTAGAAAAACCTAGCAATAAGAGTTTGTAGATGTATCTTCTCTGACAATTCTAAGAGCCAAGTTCTCTCAGGCAATTTGCTGTTCCTCCGTTTCTTACAATCTTTCTGCTCTCCTCTTCTTCTGTGATGCCTGAGCCTTATAATAATGGCCACCTAGAAAACCACTTGAAACTAATTATTTACTATTTCTTAGAGGAAAAACTAGTACCACTACTAAATGTAACCAGTATAATTCGCCAACTACATTTTAACTGTTTAAATTTATACCTAAGGTAAGAAAAGTGTTTACATCCAACACAGAAATTTATCTCTGCTACTGATATAGGTCAATACAGCAAACCACAACTAATCAAAGTATAGTGAATATGCGACCATATACAGGACAGCCCCTCTTGATATATCTCCTTTATGAACTGTTTTCCTTGCAGATACATATAGGATTTTTATTATCCTATATGATCATTCAGCTTGTACATAGCAGAAATAGAGTTGAGTGCTTTGGGTAGATTATTGCTGTCAATATATTCTCCATTACTAGAAGGAAAATATACATTCTTAATTTTAAAATTTATAGTTATAATGGTACTTGCATTAAAGCAAAAATTTATGGTAGCATATTGTTGTCATTATTGTTATATTTATCATTGTTGTTGCTTGTATCTGTCTTAAAAAATCAAGATAATTTGGATAATTTACCAGTGTTTTCCTTAAAGTATTTCTTAAAATCTGTTTACTACCAGGATGATTTTTATATAATTTACAACAAACCTATTACCATAAGCCTAAAGATAACATAGTTTTAATTTCTACTCTTAAGATGGGAGAGATAACTTGTAGTCCTTCTACATCAATATGATTACCATAATCCACTTTTCTAGAGAAAGAAAATAAGTTGAACTTATATATTACATCAAACACTCTCAAGGTAAATGCAAGAGCTCAGTTACTTTGTTTCTTATATAGGTCTGCCTTCACTGAATGGTCAGTCTTTTGTATTAATTGTGAAAATTGAAAATTTAAACACGTTTGAAAAACTTTCTTGCTACATATTTACTCTTTGAAGCAAGAGATTTTCAGATTATTTGGAGACTACTATATGAAGTCTTTTGAGTTTATATATAAGAGACAGCATCATTGGAAACTTGTCTGAAATTCTTTTATATTCTTTAAATTCATTATCAAACTTATAATTTAAAACACTACTATGAACTGATTCATGTTCTCAAAACGTCACAAATAAGGATATGGCTAGATTTGGAGATAGTATCTCTAAGTTATAGGTAAATAAGACTGTGGTATTCATAAGGATGGTGTTTTAATGTCTCTTATGTACTGAATGCTCCTTTGCCACCACAGAAGATATACTTAAGTCGTAGTCCTCTATAATATGATATTGGTAAATGGCATTTTTATAGGCAATTAGGCAATGAATATATAGCCTTATAAATAATCACTCTTCTAAAACAAAGAACATGCCCTGTCTACTTTCCTTCATGTGAAGACATAATCCAATGGTGGCAGTTTACAACCTTAAAGAGATTCTTCAGTTGATTACCACCAGACTGACATTCTAATTTAAAATCTCAAAACTTCAAATTTGTAAGAAATAACTATAGGTTTCTCTGAAGCACTCATTTCTAGCTAGCTTGCAGAATGAAGAATTCTTAGAAGATATTCTTTCTTGAAGATTTTTACAGACTTCTATCCCCTGCAAAAGCCCAAAGAGATGGCATTCTTCTCAAGTCTTTCATATAGGAATCAGAGAGCATGAGTCAGAAATAGTGAAAGCTGTCCATTTTCCACAACTATCCAGGCCTTCCCCAGCAAGTGTGCATTATTCCCATGGAAAAGAAAGACTTGACTGTGACAGAATGTATGATGCAAGAAGTGATGAAACTTGTTACACTACTTAATAATTTTATTGTTGTTTAGAAAACCTTTGTTTTAAAACAGAAAAATCCAGGCCATCTAATTTTACCAATTGAAGACTCAAGAGCCAGATGGGAGACTGAAAGACTGAAGTCTCAGGCAGAGAAGACACCCAGTTCCTAGTTCACTGACCTCCCAAAAGAAAAACACATTTTCTCCTTCTTCATGCTGTTTTAAATACTCTTTAGCTCAAAGACTTAGATTCTTAGGTTTACTTATGTCCACTCCCTGTATGCTTGGCTGCTTGTTACGCCTCTTGATCTAGGGTTGACTTTATTTAGTTCCTAGATTAAAAGTGTGTGCTAGAGCAAAGCCAAAACAAATTAAGATTTTGTTTTGTTTTGTTTTCCTTTTGTTTTTGTTTTGTTTTGTTTTTTAAATTCATTTTTGTTTGTTTGTTTGTTTGTTTTTTAGCTCAGAATACCAGGATACAATTCACAGACTACATGAAGCTCAAGAAGAAGGAAGACCAAAGTGTGGGTGCTTTGGTCCTTCTTACAAGGGAGAACAAAATAGGGGAGCAAATACTGAGACAAAGTGTAGAGTAGAGACTTAAGGAAAGACCATAAAGAGACTGCCCCACCTCGGGATCCATCCCATATATAGTCAACAAACACAGACACTATTGTGGATACCAAGAAGTGTATGCTGACAGGAGTCTGATATAGCTGTCTCCTGAGAGGCTCTGCCAGAGCCTGACATATACTGAAGTGGATACTGACAGCCAACCATTGAACTGATCACAGGATCCCCAATTGAGGAGTTAGAGAAAGGGCTGAAGGAGCTGAAGGGGTTTGCAACCCCATAGGAAGAACAACAATAATATCAACCAACCAGAGCTCCCAGGGTCTAAACCACCAACCAAGAGAGTACACATGGAGGAACCCATGGCTCCAGTTATATACGTAGCAAAGGATGACCTTATTGGGCATCAATGGGAGAAGAGGCCCTTGGTCCTGTGAAGACTCTAAGTCCCAGGCTAGGTGATTTTGTGGGCAGGGAGGCAGGAGTGGGTGGGTACACCCTCGCAAAAGCAGGGGGAGGGGAGTGGGATGGGGGTGTCTGGGGTGGGAATCAGGAAAAGAGACAACACTTGAAATGTAAATAAATAAAATACCCAATTAAAAGTGTAAAAACAATAAAGAAAAAAAAGAATGAAAGAAGAAAAGAAATTAAAACAATCTTGGTATTCACAGTGCAGTCAAATATCCTGCAATATTTTCCCCTTTTTGTCTAAAATAAAATACTCTTTCTTTAATCTTGTTTGAATGACAATAGAATACACAATTCTATCCATTTTGTGTTTGACAGCCTTGTAGAAAACACTCTAAGGTCTACCCACCTAAATCATGTTCTATGGTAACTTGGATGTATCAATGTAAAGACAACTTTTTAGACCTTAAAATATTTTCTTAAATTATAAACTACTTAAACTTATCTATGAGTCTAGTCTTCAGTCCCAAGAGCCATGAGAAAGATAAATATTACCTGGATAAATATGAAGTGCAGAGCAAGATTCTTCCAAATCTATAGAAGTGACAGAGACTGCTGGCTGCTTGGGCAGTGACCCAATACTACTCTGCAATATTGGGACATCCATCTCTTCAGCCTACTGGCAAGAATATCTCACAGACATTTCTGTGAAACCTAAATTATGAAGGACTCTCTGCCTTGCCCTGGTAGAGTTCAGCAGTCCACTTTCTAGGTCCTCAGCTTGGACAGCATACTCTCAGGAGTTGGGATAAGAGCAGGTTCTTGCCCCAGTGGCAGTTTGTTACATTTGAAGCAAACTCCATAAGGAGGTTCTTCAATGCCCATCATCTTCTTTGTGGAGAATGGGAATGATGTCTGGAAATGATATGTCTCAATATAAAAAAAAAATGCTTAAATTAATAAAACATGTTTAAATGTCATAATCTTTCTTCAGATTTCTAATGTTTTTGAATACCATCTATTTCAGTTCATGTGAATATGCAAATGTTGCTTATCTCTGGTTATTTACTGTCTGATTAACTTAGAAAATATGTGTTATCTACTAAACTAGTACCTTAAATATGCACGTTTGCCTGGCAGTGGTGGCACACACCTTTAATTCCAGCACTTGGGAAGCAGAGGCAGGTGGATTTCTGAGTTCGAAGCCAGCCTGGTCTACACAGTGAGTTCCTTGACAGTCAAGGCTACACAGAGAAACTCTGTTTCAAAAAAAAATAAAATCCACAAGTTTGATTAACTTGCCTTTCTTAGTTGTCCTAAACAAATTGTAATAATAGATTTCAAAAAGACTAGAACTTTACATTGCACTTTTAATAATTAATTAGGTATACCTTGAAAGGAGACGATACACAGTATGTAACAACAAAAATATAACCTTAATTTTGTATCAATATACAAAAATCTATATCCATGTAACCAAATGTAACTTTAAATATGTATCAATATAGAAAGGTCTATAAAGTGTACTCAACAATCTACCTTTTTGTATTGTTATTTCTAAATTTTTCCTATATCCTCCTTTTTGTCTAAATAAAAAGAAAATATTTCAACTCTAACACAATAAAAGTAATTACTTTGGTGAAGCCATTAATGTCAATCATTTTATAATGTCCAGGTGGCTTGTACTTGGTAGTCCTTGAGTTCAACAGTCTGGAGAATGTTCATGTCTGTCCCATAACCAGTTAATATCTCCCAGAAAATTAGAAAATCACTAAGAATTTGTTATTGATCTCTCCTGATTTGTACTTTTTGTGGTCTAATTTTCTTTAAATCAAGCTAGTATTCTAGATAATTGTTAAAATCCCCACTTTGTACTTTTTCTGGACCAATCTGTAATACCCAGTAAAGCAAATTTCTCTTTACTTTATAATATATTCTCTGAGGTATCTGCATCTGAATCAGCCAGTAAGATAAAATTGATATAATAGTAAATTATAAATTGAGGTAACTATTTATTAATTACATTAATGGTTGTTTTATTAAATATTAGCACAAGGTATGGCAGTTGTACATTGTGGTAAAACATTCAAATGATATATCTTTATTGGTCAACTATTATTAAAAGTAAGTATTAAAAAAAAATCTTTATCTATCATGCCCATGCAAAGGGATTGTGAAAGAACAGTCATTTAAATCAATTACTATCAAAAGCCATGACTTAAGTAATAAAGAAGGCAAGGAGATTCGGCTGTAAAGAAACTGCCTTATGCCCCAGTACAGGGGAATGCCAAGGCCAGGAACCTAGAGAGGGTGGGTTGGTGAGCAGGGGGAGGGGTTAGTGAACAGGGTTTTTTTTTAAAGGGGAAACCAAGAAACAATATATTATTTGAAATGTAAATAAAAAAATCTAATAAAAAACAAGAAAGAAACT
Source organism: Mastomys coucha (assembly GCF_008632895.1). Taxonomy (NCBI): domain Eukaryota; kingdom Metazoa; phylum Chordata; class Mammalia; order Rodentia; family Muridae; genus Mastomys; species Mastomys coucha. The sequence goes on from NW_022196915.1 coordinate 69,956,172, forward strand.
GTCTTAGTTTTTTTAAGGATTTTTTAATTAGATATTTTCTTTATTTACATAAAAAATAAACTGTCTTAGCTTTTTTTGTTTTTTAAAGGATATTTTTAATTAGATAGTTTCATTATTTACATAAAAAGGAAGCTGTCTTGGTTTTTTAAAAGATTTCTTTATTAGGTATTTTCTTTACTTACATTTCAAATGATATCTCCTCTCCCAGTTTCCCCTCCAAACAAAATATACAATCCTATTCTGTGGCCGTCCCGCAGCTTCCTCTATTCCCTCCCCCTGCTTACCAACCCACACTCTCCTGCTTCCTGGCCCTGGTATTCCCCTAAACTGGGGCATAGAACCTTCAAAGGACCAAAGGAATTTCCTAGGCCATCCTCTTCTACATATGCAGCTGGAGCCATGAGTCCCACCACTTGTACTATTTGGTTGGTGTTTTACCCCTGGGAGTTCTGAGGGTACTAGTTAGTTCATATTGTTGTTCATCCTAAGGGACTGCAAACCTTTCAGCTCCTTGGGTCCTTTCTCTAGCTCCTTCATTGAGGAATCTGTGCTCAGTCCAATGGATGGCTGTGAGCCTCTACTGTATTAGTCAGGCACTGGTAGAACCTCTCAGGAGACAGCTATATCAGGCTCCTGTCAGCCAGCACTTGCTGGCATCCACAGTAATATCTAGGTTTGATGATTGAATATGGGAGGATTCCCAGGTGGAACAGTCTCTGGATTATCCTTTTTTTAGTCTCTGCTCCATAGTTTATCTCTAAAACTCCTTTGATGGGTATTTGGTTTTCTCTTCAAAGAAGAAACAAAGTATGCACACTTTGGTCTTCCTTCTTGAGTTTATTGTGGTTTGTGGAATGTATTTTGGGTAATCTGAGCTTCTGGGCTAATATCCAATTATCAGAGAGTACATACCATGTGTGTTCTTTTGTGATTAGGTTACCTCACTCAGGATGATATTCTCCAGATCCATCTATTACCCTAAGAATTTTGTAAATTCATTATTTGAATAGCTGAATAGCACTCCATTGTATAGATGTACCACATTTTCTGTATCCATTCCTCTTTTGAGGGACATCTGGGTTGTTTCCTGTTTCTGGCTATTATAAATAAGGCTGCTATGAACATGATGGAGCACGTGTCCTTATTACATGTTGGAGCATCTTGGGTATAGGCTCTGGAGTGGTATAGCTGGGTCTTCTGATAGTACTATGTCCAATTTCTGGAGTAACCACCAAACTGATTTCCAGAGTGGTTGTACCAGCTTGTATTCCCAACAGCAATGAAGGAGTGTTCCTCTTTCTCCAAAACCTCGCCAGCATCTACGTTCACCTGAGCTTTTGATCTTAACCATTCTGACTGGTGTGAGCTGAAATCTCAGGGTTGTTTTGATTTGCATTTCCCTGATGACTAATAATGTTGAACATTTCTTTAGGTGCTTCTCAGCGATTTGGTATTCATCAGTTGAGAATTCTTTGTTTAGCTCTGTATGCCATTTTTTATAAGGTTATTAGGTTCTCTGTAGTCTAACTTCTTGAGTTCTTTGTATATATTGGATATTAGCCCTCTATCAGATATAGGATTGGTAAAGATCTTTTCCCAATCTGTTGGTTGCCATTTTGTCCTATTGACAGTGTCCTTTGCCTTACAGAAGCTTTGTAAGTTTAAGAGGTCCCATTTGTCGATTCTTGTCCTTAGTGTATAAACTATTGGTGTTCTGTTCAGGAAATTTTCCCCTGTGCCCATGTGCTCAAGGCTCTTCTCCACTTTCTTTTCTACTAGTTACAGTGTATGTGGTTTTATGTGGAGGTCCATGATCCACTTGGACTTGAACTTTGTAAAAGGAGATAGGAATGGATCAATTTGCATTCTTCTACATGCTAACCACTAGTTGACCCAGCACCATTTGTTGAAAATGCTTTCTTTTTTTCCACTGGATGGTTTTAGCTCCTTTGTCAGAGATCAAGTGACCATAAGTGTGTGGGTTCATTTCTGGGTCTTCAATTCTATTGAATTGATTCACCTGCCTGTCACTGTACCAATACCATGCAGTTTTTATCACAATTGCTCTGTAGTACAGATTAAGGTGAAGGATGGTGATTCCACCCAAGCTTCTTTCATTGTTGAAAATTGTTTTCACTATCCTAGGTTGTTTTGTTGTTCCAGATGAATTTGTGAGTTGCTCTTTCCAAGTCTGTGAAGAATTGAGTTGGAATTTTGATTGGGATTGCATTGAATCTGTAGATTGCTTTCTGCAAGATGGCCATTTTTATTATATTAATCCTGAGAATCCATGAGCGTGGGAGATCTTTCTATCTTCTGAGATCTTTGATTTTCTTCTTCAGAGACTTGAAGTTTTTGTCATACAGATTTTTTACTTGCTTAGTTAGAGTCACACCAAGGTATTTTGTATTATTTGTGACTATTGAGAAGGGTGTTGTTTCACTAATTTCTAGCTCAGCCTGTTTATCCTTTGTGTAGAGGATGGTCACTGATTTTCTTGAGTTAATTTTATATCCAGTTACATTGCTGAAGTTATTTATCATGTTTTGGAGTTCTCTAGTGGAATTTCTGGGGCCACTTAAGTATACTATGATATCATGAGCAAATAGTGATAATTTGACTTCTTCCTTTCCAATTTGTAATCCTTTTATCTGCTTTTGTTGCCTAATTGCTCTGGGTAGGACTTCAAGTACCATATTGAATAGGTATTGAGAAAGTGCGCAGCCTTGCCTAGTCCCTTGTTTTAGTGGAATTACTTCAGGTTTCTCTCCATTTACTTTGATGATGGCTGCTGGTTTGCTGTATATTGCTTTTACTATGTTTAGATAGGGACTTTGAATTCCTGATCTTTCCAAGACTTTTATCATAAAGTGGTGTTGGATTTTGTCAAATGCTTTCTCAGCATCCAATGAGATTATCATATGATTTTTTTCTTTGAGTTTGTTTATATAGTGGATTACATTGATGGATTTCTGTATATTGAACCATCCCTGCATCCCTAGGATGAAGCCTACTTGATCATAACGGATGATCATTTTGATGTGTTTTTGGATTCAGTTTGCAAGAATTTTATTGAGTATTTTTTCACCGATATTCATAAGAGAAATTGGTCTGAAGGTATTCTTTCTTTGTCAGGCCTTCATGTGGTTTAGGACCTGAGTAATTGTTGGTTCATAGAATGAATTGGGTGGAGTACTTTCTGTTTCTACTTTGTGAAATAGTTTGAGGCGTATTGGTATTAGGTCTTCTTTGAAGGTCTGATAAATCTCTGCACTAAACCCATCTGGTTCTGGGCTTTTTTTTTTTTTTTTTTTGGTTGGGAGACTATTAACAACTGTTTCTATTTCCTTAGCAGATTAGGGACTGTTTAGATCATTTATCTGATCTTGATTTATCTTTGGTACCTAGTATCTGTCTAGAAAATTGTCCATGTTCCAGTTTTGTTGAATATAGACTTTTGTAGAAAGATCTGATGATGTTTTTGGATTTCCTCACTTCTGTTGTCATATCTCCCTTTTCATTTCTAATCTTGTTAATTAGGTTACTGTCTCTGTGCCCTCTAGTTAGTCTGGCTAAGGGTTTATCTGTTTTGTTGGTTTTCTCAAAGAACCAGATCCTGGTTTGGTTGATTCTTTGTATAGTTCGTTTTGTTTCTATTTGGTTGATTTCAGCCAAGAGTGTGATTATTTGCTGCCAATGATTCCTCTTGGGTGAATTTGCCTCTTTTTGTTCTAGCGCTTTCAGATGTCCTGTCAAATTGCTGGTGCATGCTCTCTTCAGTTTCTTTTTGGAGGCACATAGAGCTATAAGTTTTCTTCTTAGGACTGTTTTGAATGTGTTCCCTAAGTCTGGGTATGTTGTGGCTTCATTTTCATTAAACTCTAGAAAGTCTTTAATTTCTTTCTTTATTTCTTCCTTGACCATGTTATCATTGAGTAGAGGGTTGTTAAGCTTCCACTTGTATGTGAGCTTTCCAATGTTTATGTTGTTATTGAGGAGCAACCTTAGTTATTATTAGTTATTATTAGTTATCTGATAGGATGCAAGGAGTTATTTCAATCTTCTTGTATCTGTTGAGGCCTGATTTGTGACCAATTTTATGGTCAATTTTGGAGAAGTTACCATGAGGTGCTGAGAAGAAGGTATATCCTTTTATTTTAGGATAAAAATGTTCTATAGATACCTATTAAAACCATGTTTCATAACTTCTATTAGTCTCACTATGTTTTTGTTTAGTTTCTGTTTCCATGATCTGTCCTTTGCAGAGAGTGGGGTGATGACGACTCCCACTATTAATGTGTGTGGTGCAAAGTGTGCTTTGAACTTTAGTAAAGTTTCTTTTATGAATGTAGATGCCCTTGCATTTGGAGAATAGAGGTTCAGAATTGAGAGTTCATCTTGGTAGATCACACCTTTGATGAGTATGAAGTGTCCCTCCTCATCTTTTTGATCACTTTAGGTTGAAAATATATTTTATTCAATATTAGAATGGCTACTCCATCTTGTTTCTTGGGACCATTTGCTTGGAAAATTGTTTTCCAGCCATTTATTCTGAGGTAGTGTTTGTCTTTGTCACTGAGGTGGGTTTCCTGTATGCAACAAAATGTTGGGTCCTGTTTATGTACCTAGTCTGATAGTCTATATCTTTTTATTGGGGAATTGAGTCCATTAATATTAATAGATATTAAAGAAAAGTTGCTTCCTGTTATTTTTGTTGTTGGAATTGGAATTCTGTTCATGTGGCTATCTTATTTTCATTTTGTTAGAAGATTGCTTTTTCTAGGATGTAATTTCCCTCTTTGTGTTAGAGTTTTCCATTTATTATCCTTTGAAGGGCTGGATTTGTGGAAAGATATTGGGTAAATTTCATTTTGTCCTGGAATACTTTGGTTTCTCCATCGATGATAATTGAGAGATTTGTTGGGTATAGTAGCCTGGGCTGGTCTTTGTGTTATCTTAGAGTCTGTATGACATCAACCCAGGATCTTCTGGCTTTCATAGTCTCTGATGAGCAGTCTGGTATAATTCTGATAGACCTGCCTTTATATGTTACTTGACACTTTTCCCTTACTGCTTTTAATATTCTTTCTTTGTTTTGTGCATTTATTGTTTTGACTATTATGTGGTAGGAAGAAACTCTTTTCTGGTCCAAGCTATTTGGAGTTCTGTAGGCTTCTTTTATGTTCATGGGCATCTCTATTTTTTTAGGTAAGGGAAATTTCTTCTATAATTTTGTTGAAAATATTTACTGGCCCTTTAATTTGGAAGTCTTCACTCTCTTCTATATTCATTATCCTTAGGTTTGGTCTTCTCATTGTGTCCTGGATTTCCTAGATGTTTTGGGATAGGAGCTTTTTGCATTTTATGTTTTCTTTGACTGTTGTGTCAATGTTTTCTATGGTATCTTCTGCACCTGAGATTCTCTTTTCTATCTCTTGTATTCTGCTAGTGATACTTGCATCTATGGCTCCTGACTTCTTTCCTAGGTCTTCTATCTCCAGAGTTGTCTCTTTCTGTGATTTCTTAATTGTTTCCACTTCTATTTTTAGGTCCTGGGTGGTTTTGTTCAATTCCTTCACCTGTTTGGTTGTGCTTTCCTTTAATTCTTTAAGGGATTTTTATATTTCCCTTTAAAGGATTCTACTTGTTTACTTGTGTTCTCCTGTAATTCTTTAAGCGATTAACTTAATGGCTAGTACAAATTTTGCTGAGCCAACTCTCACCAACTGTATTGAGTATTCTCTCTGCATGATAGATCTCAATAAGTAATTTTAACATAACTCAAAACTTGTTTATTTATGTTTAGGAACAATTATATCATATATGGTACAAACATTTGTTTTTTTATATATTTTCCCAAAAATTCATCAGGAATACAAGGTGGCATGGTATGTTACCAATTGAGGATAAAATGTGTTCATGATGGAAATCTATAGAGTGAAATTAATTCAATCACAAACACCATGACTGAACAAATACAACATAGATATTTGATCATCAGGTTTCTATATCCTGGTTGAAGTGCTATGTCATATCATAGTGGCACTGGCTAGAACCAGTTTGTTATACTGTAAAAAAGGTGACCAGTTACCAAACTCTCAAAGGACTATGGACTGCCCCCACACCATAGTATACTCGCCTTCATTTTGTACAGTTCAATGGTGTACTTAAAGTTAATAAATTTTAAGAATATATCAAGCTGGGTGGTGGTAGCACAAGCCTTTAATCTCAGTGCTTGGGAGGCAGAGGCAGGTGGATTTCTGAGTTTGAGGCCAGCCTTGTCTACATAGTGAGTACCAGGACAGCCAGGACAACACAGAGAAACCCTGTCTTGAAAAACAAAAAACCAAACAACAACAACAACAACAAAAGAACATATCAGTATGATTTTTCTGGATATTACGAAACTCTAAAAATATACAGGAGACCTCATCATAATCCCATTCAGGAAATAATTAAGTCCAACATTGTTTGAAGAATGTCTTAATATGAAATTAAAGCAATAAACTGTATATATAACAGTCAGTCCAAATTAACTCAGCCCAGGATGAGAAAAAAAACTATTATTTTGAAAATACATAAATTGTTAGCGTATGTAAGCAACAATAGAAAAGAGGAGAGATAATTTCATTGACAAGTAAGATAGAGTGAAGCAGCATATCTAGAGGATCTGGGATGACACTACCCTGCCTGGGATATTTGATTCATAGGCTTGCTTTTATTTTTCTTCCCCTTAATTTGTTGTAGATGAAGATAACTACTTTTTTCTCTCACTTGGAATCAGATACGGTAGAGAAGAATTAAACTATTACTAATATTATACTAGTATTCTTGATATGAAAAAATGTGGACTATAATAAATAAAACTCAGTAAAGAAAATTAGTATTATCAATGTGTAAATCCACTCACTTCATTCATTATTAAAATGTGACATACTATTTTAAATATCTTGTAGGGATAGCAAAATAAAAAGCATGTTTATCATCAGGAAAACAAAAATATTTGACAGCTTGCTTTCTTAATTTCTTTAATTGTGGGGAAGTTAATTTGAAATATTCCTTCATATTCCATAATTTGCATAGTCTTCATATTTTAAAAATATATTTCATATGAGCACATTTGAAATAATATAAAACATATTTTCCCATAAGTTGACATTTAATTTCAATATATTTCACATATACTCTCCCAGATATTCTGACATATGGTCTTGATAAAATTGAACACATATCAGTCATAATTATGTCATGATAATGTCAATTTGATTTGAATATGGTCTAGCTTCCTAAATTATATTGTGAAAGACAGATTCTGTTAGTTGCTAATGCCTCTTGCCTCCTGCACTAAAATAAGGGTAGCAAACTTTATCTAATTCATTCTTTTCTTCATTCCTTCATTCCTTCACATTCACTATTCACTCATCCATTCATTCATTTACTTACTTCGTGAACATGTCATCTAATCAAAATTTGTGTAATAGTATTTTATTGTGGATGGGTCAAAATTATTAATAAACAAGTATTTAGTTTGAATATTTCAGACTAATGGAATTGAAAGAGGAAACAACTAATTGAGGATATAATAGTTTTTTTTTCTATATAACTATGAAAGGAATATGAAAGAATATGAAAGGAAGAAAATTGTTGAGAGTTGAAAGGTATTTCACAGAATGCTTTCTCAATTTGAAGATGAAAGAATAGATTCATAAGAAACGCAGTAATGTGATAACTATATTGTTAAAAAATGTCTATCTTATTTTAATTTTTCCTTTTTCATTTTCTTTTTTATATTTATTTACTTATTTTATTGGTTATTTTATTTATTACATTTCAAATGTTATGTCCTTTCTAGGTTTCCCCTCCACAAACCCCGTTTCCCATCCTCCTTCCCCCAACTCTATGAGGAAGCTCTGCCACAACCCACTCACTCCCACCTCACCACCCTACCATTCCCCTACACTTGGGCATCAAGCTTCACAGGACCAAAGGTCTCTCTTCCATATATATCAGATACTTTTTCTTTTGTTCAGAAGGGAAACCGGGAAAGGAGATATATATGACATGTAAATAAAGAAAATATGTAAGAAAAAAAAAGAAAAAAAAGAGTATTTTGAAATTGTAAAGTTCTGTGACTAGTTTTTCTAAAGGTATAATAGAGCTTTGAGAAGTAGCCATTTATTTTTTTAAATGTGCACTGGGGTTTTATTTGCATGTATGTCTGTATGAGGATGTTGTATTCTGGAGTTACTGACATTTGTGAGCTGGTGTGTGGGTGCTGGGAATTGAACCAGCGTCCTGCTTAAATTTCAAGAGATTTCAAATTTTTATACCTTGGAGCCTTAAAGGATGAGATCTTTCTTTCAGGATGCTTTCTATTAGACACAGGTTCTCTAGAGGAGCAGTCAGTTTCATAACCACTGAGCCAGCTTTCAGCACCAAGATGGACACTTCTTTAATTCCATTATGCTCACCTTTAAATATTACTGAAATTTTTATATATTTATCTTAATTTTTCCCATGTTTATATAAAATATAATTTTCTCATATTTATACAATTATAGTGGTTCTTATATTTACATAGAGCATGAGTACTACCCAAACAATCATTTGTAATAAATGCATTAACAATGTGTCCTCTGCTTTTTAAAATAAAGTGCATGTGTGTTTTTTTTTTTTAAAGAAAATACTTTCCATTTTATAGTTTGAGTGAAAGGACACATTTGCACACTTCCACCTAATTAAATTCAAACTGAACATAATTTGTTTACAAAAAGACAAACTTCAAACTGAGAGGAGAAATATTCTTTTCAAGATTTATTTTATTTTATTATTTTATCTTTGTATATGTAGTGTCTAAGTGTGTGTTTCTGCACATTTAGGCCATATATATGTAAGTACTCACAAAAATCGGGAAAGGATGGCAGGTCTCCTGGAGCTAGAATTAGAGGTGGACAAGAGGTAGATGTAGATACAAGAAACCAGACTCAAGTTCCCTGAATTCACTGTTTTTAATAGCTGAGTAGTTCTCCATTGTGTAAATGCACCACATTTTCTGTATCCATTCCTCTGTTGAAGGACATCTGGGTTGTTTCCAGCTTCTGGCTTTTATAAATAAGGCTGCTACTAACATAGTGGAGCATGTGTCCTTGTTATATGCTAGAGCATCTTTTGGGTATGTTCAGGAGTGGTAAAGCTGGGTCCTCAAGTAGTACTATGCCCAATATTCTGAGGAACTACTAGACTGATTTCCAGAGTGGTTGTACCAGCTTACAATCCCACCATCAATGGAGGAATATTCCTTTTTGTTCACATCTTCACCAGGATATGCTGTCACCTGAGTTTTTGACCTTAGCCAGTCTGACTGATGTGAGGTGGAATCTCAAGGTTTTGATTTGCATTTCCTTGATGACTAAAAATGTTGAAATTTTTTTTTTTGTATTTAATTTTCTTGGGAATTTTATGTATTTTACCTTTCAAATACTCCTTTCTCAGTTTCCCCTCTGGAATACCTCTTTCCTTTCCCCCTCCCCCTGGCCCTATGAGAGTGCTCCCCCACCCACCCACTCATCTACTCCCACCTCACAGCCTTGGCCTTTCTCTACACTGGGGCATCGACCCTTCACAGGACCAAGAGCCTCCCCTCCCATTGATGCCTGATAAGGCTGTCCTCTGCTACATATGTGGCTGGAGCCATTAGTCCCACCATGAGTACTCTTAGGTTGGTGCTTTAGTCCCTGGGAGCTCTAGGGGGTTTGGTTGGTTGATATTGTTGTTCTTCCTTAAGTGCTTCTCAGACATTCAAGATTCCTCAGTTGAGAATTCTCTTGTTTACCTGTGTAGACTATTTTTAAATAGGATTATTTGGTTCTCTGGCTGCTAACTTCTTGAATTCTTTGTATATTTTGGATATTAGCCCTTTATCAGATGTAGGGTTGGTAAAGATCTTTTCTCAATCTGTGGATTGCCATTTTGTCCTATTGGCAATGTCTTTTGTCTTACAGAAGCAAATGCTAGGGCAATGAGGCAGGAGTGGGAGGTCAGGTGGCAGAGCATCCTCACAGAGATAGGGGAGAGAAGGGACGGGAGAGGGGGTTTGTGGAAGGGAAACTGGGAAAGGGGATAACATTTTAAATGTAAATAAATAAAATAATCAATAAAAACATTTAAAAGAACTAAGTCACCTTTCTAGGCTACTGGAGAAATTTATTCTTTAATAAAAAATTTACTAAAGATTTGTAAATTTTTATTTTCTTCTTGACTCTCCCCTCTCTTTCACTTGGAATGTAACATAATATTGTCCCATGAGTTATTTAAATAAATAATGATGTATTTATCATTCACATCCTCTTTTGTGCAAGCATATGGGTGAGGGGTGATAATACACACTCATATTTGTTCAAGTGATATATCTGAGTATCTGGTATCATTATTAATCTCTCTCTACCTTATATATTGATCTAGATTATCTCACTTCAACCTTTAGCTTAATTTGAAAAGCATACCTAGACAGATTGATTGGTCCTTGACTTTTCTTTCTGAGTTGTAATTAGAAGTTAGTTTTATGTCTACAAGTCATTTAATTGTGTCTACCATATAACTGGTGTAAACCTGGTACCCATTTTCTTACTTTACAACTTGTATCTTGAGGGAGGTGGGTTACTTGTTCCAGCCTCCATGAAATTGCAACCCTTCTGTACAAAGTAGTTACATCATAAGCACCACCTGTCTGGTGTTGTCTGATGAATTGACCTTGAGATGCTTTTTGAGCCCCCTTTTAATGAAGGTACAGAGACCCCTTGATTTCTTAATGACTATACTGAGGTTATTATTTTCTTATGAAATTCTGGTCAAGTAAGGCTTTATTTTTGACTCTCTTTTCTTAAGCTCCCTTTAAATAATGTCATTTCAAGTAATTTCAAATTTATACAGCTTAGAGCCTTAAATGGATGGGACTTTTCTCTCCAAAATGTTTTCTATTGCTCCAGAGAAAAGTGTTGTTTACCTTTAATAACAATAATCTATATAATTACTGTGGATTGCTTTTACCTCACTAGTCTACAACACTCCTTTATTAGGGAAAAAAATATGTTGTCTGAATCTTTTTACTCCAAATAGAACTTTTATTTGTCTTTATCTCTACTATCTGCAACATTTCTTTCCTAGGCCAGCCTTGTATCTTGTCATGTTCCTATTCCTTTCAATTTGTCTTCTCATTATAAATTAGGTTAAACACAGTGAGCAAACACTTAAATAATTCTTTCTTGATATTTATTAGACAAATAAATTAGCCCCTTGCTACTGAATTTGCCCACATTTATATTTCCAGAACATGGACAGGACATTATTTGTGGCTTTGGCAAGATGTAACAGAGAAGGTTTCCAGCCCAATAACAAAGAATATCATTGTTTTTCTGAAGTCTTATGACCACAGTGTTACAATTCTATTTCAGTTTTCTTCTTGCATATGCCACTAAAATGCAACATTAAGGTCTGCTTAATACTGTAGATTTTTCCAAAGTACAATTTTAATTATTTTCTGCATTTCTTTCACAAATCAGTTTATAATACTTAACTACTGCACTGTCTGTTTTTTCAGATTAATAATCCTACCTCTGGGTAAAAATCTTCAGCTTTAGTTACTATTCTCATTGATATGACAAAATACTGGAGAAAAGCAACTTACAGAAGTTAACTTTTATTTTGGTTGATAACTTCCAGGTGTACAGTCCATTGTGAAGCAATGTTAGCAAATAGGTTTAGCCCAGAGTAGCTAGTTTGTTGAGTTCTTGGTACTAACTTATAATACAGAGAGTGTGGGCAGAGGTAAGTCCTGTCTATAACTCTCAAGCAATGCTTTCGTTTTCATATTACTGCAAGATAGACTCTAAAAGTCTCACAGCCTCTCCAAAAAGCACTAAAAGGCAGTGAGTGATAAGGTGGGGTTACATTAACCTGTGGAGTTCATTTTTGTTTGCTATGTAAATCAATTTGCACCAACCACTTTATTTTAAAAAAATAAACTAATGCTTACTAGGATTATAAACAAGATAATAGGCAAAGGAGTTATGGTATCAAAAAGAGCTAAGAGGTAGTTATATAACAAGAGTCCACTCTAACTTGGAAACCAGTTCATAAATCCAGTGATGCTGGCTTTTTCTCCATGGTGGGCAGGAAGCTCCACCGTTCAACATTTCTATCTGCGTACATAACATGTTCAAAGCTGTAGCGCTGAACAAGATATATAGAGAACTCATATACTGTGAGTCTATACATTTTATCTTTTCTGTTTAACATTAAGTATTACTACAAACATAGTCTAAGTCACATAGCTGCATAAAGATATTAAGAGGGTAAAAAAATTAAACTGTAAAGTATATGATTTTACAGTCTAATTTTTTATTGGATATTTTCTTTATTTACATTTCAATTGCTATTCCCTTTCCCAGTTTCTCCCCAGAAACTCCCTATTCCATCCCCCTCCCCGTGCTTCTATGAGGGTGCTCTCATACCCACTCCTGCCTCTCAGTTCTGGCCTTCTATACTGGGGCATCAAGCCTTCATAGGACCAAAGGCCTCTCCTCCCATTGATGACCGACAGGGCCATCTTCTGCTACATATGTGCCTGGAGCCATGGGTCCCTCCATGTGTACTATTTGGTTGGTGATTTAGTCCCTGGGAGCTCTGGGGGATTTGGTTGGTTGATATTGTTGTACTTCCTATGGGGTTGCAAACCCATTCTGCTCCTTCAGTCCTTCCTCTAACTCCTCCATTGGGGACCCCAAGCTCAGTCCAATGGTTGGTTGCAAGATTCCTAATATAATGTTGTCATTTCTCCTATAGCGTCAGAATCTTTTGAGGCATCTTTTGTTGAGGTTAATGCTACAAGTGAAGATTAAGCCTTCAGTGTTGAATAGGAAGTTTGATTTTATGGTATTTGTATTTTTTCCAGATATTTTCTTTATTTACATGTCATATGTTTTCTCCTTTCACAGTTTCCCCTAAAAATATAAAAATAAAAAAATAAAAAAAATAAAAAAACAGACCAAAAAAAAAAAAAAAACCCAAAAAACAACAAGAACAAATCCCTATTGCTTCCCCCCTCCTCCTGCTTGTCACACTACCCTCTCCCACTTATTGGCCCTGGCATTCCCCTACACTGGGGCCCAGAACCTTCACAGGGCCAAGGGCCTCTCCTCCCATTGATGATCGACTTTGCAATCCTCTACTATACACATGCTGCCGCCATAACAATCAGTCCCACCATGTATAGTCCTTGGTTGGTGGTTGAGTCCCTGGGATCTCTTAGGTTACTAGTTAGTTATCACACTATGAAAGCTGAAAAGCCGATTCCTTGCAAAACTACCCTATTATTGGTTGTGCAGTTCTGCATCCACATTCAAAGGCATTCATTTACAAGCTATGATTATTAAACACAAGATGTTTTCTTTTTGAGATGTTTCATTCAAAATACTTATCACAATGTTCATATAACATTTTTAGCAGCTTGGGGAAAAATATCAAGGTGTATAAGATTGATACTTATAAATATTTAATGTTTTAATATTTAGTTATCAGAATTTGACAGAAATTCTGAGTCCTTATGGATAGGTATTAAATATTTATAAATCATTAGTTGTTTTTACAAAATTCTAAGAGTAGTGTTTTCTATTGAATATTTGGATTCTCAGTATATTCTTATCACCAAATACCAAATGCCAAAATCATCATCAATGCCTTATACATTCTTATCCAAGCCCACTGTGTCACAAGATCTTATTGTTCTTATTAAATAAACAAATCAACTCTAATGGAATAATCATTAATTCTTTCAGATAATAAACTTTATTACTGTTGTTATTACAAAATTTTTAACTTAACAATAATCTTCAATTCTTAATTTTTAAAATTATTAATTGTCTTATATTAATCAAGCTGAGTAGCATCAAACTTCTCATTTTCCCCATAATAGCAAATCAATACATCCATATCTATGAAATACATGACAATAAATTTACAAGCCTTCAGGAGTCCACAGAGAAAAGATTATGGACTATAACAACTTCTAGTATAGACCCACAGATAATGGCTTAGAAGTTTCTCAATTTTTCCAAAATTTAAAGCACATTGAGTTATACTCAGGATCATAACTACAATAAGATAGTTATACATGTAATAGAAGCTGAGTTTGCATTTTTCTCATGATTTGTATATTCATTGGGTATGGTTAAAAATCTATAAAGTCTGAAACAAAGTGTTACCTTAAAACATGAAAAAGGGTTGATAGTTAAAAAGTCTGTTTGTCACAAGATAATTTATGTATATGATTCAACTGTTGTTTTGAAAAATAGATTGACTAAAGCACACTGTATAAGTAACTTAACACTCAACTCCTGTTTAGCAAAATTGACATTTTTGTTTTTATTAATATTATCTATGTTACATCCCAATCATTGCTTCTTCCTCCCTCCCCTCCTCCTAGTCCCTTCCTTTTACATCACCAGTGCCCCACCCATCCTTCCTTTTTTTCTCCTCAGGAAAGGGGAGGCCTCTCATTGATAACAACCAGCATTTGCCGGGTGGTGGTGGCACATACCTTTAATCCCAGCACTTGGGAGGCAGAGGCAGGTGGATTTCTGAGTTCGAGGCCAGCCTGGTCTACAGAGTGAGTTCCAGGACAGCCAAGGCTACACAGAGAAACCCTGTCTCGAAAAAAAACAAAAAACAAACAAACAAAAAATTGATTTGCAGTAAGACTAGGTACATTTTACATGCTGAGGCTAGACAATGCAGCCCAGTTATGGGAAAGAAATCTAAAGGCACGGAGTGTAGTCAGAGACAGCCCTTGCTCCAGCTGAACTGGTCCCACGTGAAGGCCCAGCTGCACAACTGTTATAGATGTACAGAACTTTCTATCTTTAAAAACCAAAATAAATAAATAAATAAATAAATAAATAAATAAAAGTTCAACAATATTTTTTATTCATTCATATATTGAATTACAATTTTCTGAATTTCATAAAAGGAAAACACTCGTTAGTTTTGCAAGGAAATAAAAAGTGAATAGTATTCCAATAGAGCTTGCTGAAATAGGATGGTTGTGTGGAAGGGATTAATATCACTAACAAATGAGGTTTCTTTGATAAATATGAAATGAATTGTACTCAATAATGCTGTCCATGTCCTCATATCATCTATAATCACAACAGAAACTAAATACTTTAACACTGTGTATATATGTGTGTGCATATGTGTGTGTATATATATGTATGTGTATATATAATTTTAAGATACATTCAATATTCTTTTATTTATTTATTTGATATTTTCTTTATTTATACTTCAAAGGTCTTCCCCTTTCCAGGTCTCCACTTCAGAAACCCTCTATCCCATCCCCTTTCCTCCTGCCTCTATAATGGTGCTCCCCCACCTACCCACACACTCCTGTCTTCCCTCCCAGGCATTCCCCTATATTGGGCATCAAATACCTTTAGGCCCAAGGGCCTATCCTCCCACTAATGTCCAACCAGGCCATCCTCTGCCACATACACAGCCTGAGTCCTGAGTCCCTCCATGTGTATTATTTGGTTAATGGTCCAGTCCCTGGGAGCTCCAGGGGATCTGGCCAGTTGATACTGTTATTCCCTCCATGGGGCTGCAAACCCCCTCATGTCCTTCAGTTCCTTCTCCAACTCCTCCATCAGGGACCCCATGCTCAGTCCAATGGTTGGCTGCAAGCATCCCCCTCTGTATTTGTCAGGCTCTGGCAAAGCCTCTCAGGAAACAGCCATATCAGGCTCCCATCCAAGTTTGACAACTGTATATGGGATGGATCCCTAGGTGGGGCAGACTCTGGATGATCTTTCCTTTAGTCTCTGCTCCACATTTGGTCCCTCCTCTCTCTCTTAAGCTCTTGCTCTTACTTTCACCTCTTGTTCCTTCTCCCTTCCCCCGGCGTACCAGCTCTTGCCACCTGGCTATGGCTGGTGTCTACTTTCCTACCTTCTCTCTTTCTCTCTGTTTTCTAAAATAAAGCACCAAAACTATGGACTGCCTCCTTTCATCAAGACTCACCATGATAGAGCAATGGATTATGCTTTCTCCTAAAGAGCCTCCTCTAGTCATCCTCAGGAAGCCCTTCCAGGATTTACAGCCTAGAGACTGGACCAAATGACTCTGGCCTGTGCAGGAACAAGCCAGTACCCCTTTCTCCCTTTGGCCCCAGAGCTGACTGAGCTGCCCGCCGGGCCCTTACTTCCTTCTGAGGTCTTCTGCAGTGTCCAGTGATGTTCTGCAATGTCCAAGAGCTAGAACCTGTTATCCTCATTGGCTTCCGTTAGGCCCAGGTACCCGAGGCTGCTCCCTCCCACAACTGTGGACTGGGATTAGTGGCTTCCCACAGCCACATGCCTACTGGGACAGGATGGGAGAGGATCCCATCATCTGCCCAACCAGGGTCCCTGAACTCTGGCAGGATGAAGGTCTTCCTCCCACCCTTTTATTTTCCCACCACCCCGTGCCCTACAAAAAAGGAGACATAATAACAGAAAATGAGGAAATTAAAAAAAAATCATCAGATCCTACTATAAACCTCTATTACTCAACAAAATGGGAAAATGTAGATGAATAAGATGGTTTTCTAGACAGATGCCACATACCAAAGTTAAATCAAGAGCAAGTAAATTATCTAAACAGGCCCATAGCATACAAGGAAATAAAAGAAGTCATTAAAAACCGCCCAACCAAAAAAAGCCCACTGCCAGATGGATTTAGTGCAGAATTCTACCATACCTTCAAAGAAGACCTGATACCAATTTTCCTCAAAATATTCTATAAAGTAGAAAGAGAAGGAACACTACCTAACTCTTTCTATGAAGCCACAATTACTCTGATACCTAAACCACACAAGGACCCAACCAAAAATGAGGACTTCAGACCAATCTCACTTATAAATAGTGATGCAAAAATACTCAATAAAATTCTTGCAAAAGGAATCCAAGAGCACATTAAAACTATCATTCACCACAATCAAGTAGGCTTCATCTCAATGATGCACAGTTGGTTTAATATATGAAAATCTATTAATGTAATCTACTATATAAACAAATTCAAAGAAAAAAATCACATTATCATTTCCTTAGATGCAGAAAAAGCATTTGACAAAATACAACACCTCTTCATGTTAAAAGTATTAGAGAGATCAGGAATTCATGGCCCATATCAAAATATAATAAAAGCAATTTACTGCAAACCAACAGCCAATAACAAATTAAATGAGAAGCACTTGAAGCAATCCTGAAATTGGGGACAAGAGAAGGATGTCCACTTTCCCCCTATCTATTTAATACAGTACTCAAAATGCTAGCTAGAACAATAAGACAATAAAAAGAGATCAAGTGGATGAAAATTGGTAAAGAAGAAATAAAGTTATCACTATTTGCAGATGATATAATAGTATACATAAGCAATCCCAAAAATTCTACCAGAGAACTTCTCCAGCTGATAAACAACCTCAGAAAAGTGGCCAGATATAAAATTAACTCAAATAAATCAGTAGCCTTCCTTTGTACAATGGATAAACAGGCTGTGAAAGAAATTAGGGAAACAATTCTCTTCACAATAGTCACAAATAATACAAAATATCTTAGGGTAACTCTAATCAAACAGGTGAAATATCTGTATGACAAGAATGCCAAGTTTCAAAATAAAGAAATCAAAGAAGACCTCAGAAAACGGAGAGATCTCCCATGCTCATGGATTGACAAAGTTAACATAGTAAAACTGGCCATCTTACCAAAGGCAATCTATAGATTTAAAGCAATCCCCATCAAAATCCCAGCACAATTCTTCAAAAACATGGAAAGAGCAATTCCCAAATTCATCTGGAAAGGCAAAAAAATCAGAATAGCAAAACAGTAAAAGAACAGTTGTGGAAATCACAATCCCTGATGTCAAGCTTTACTACAGAGCAATAGTGTTGGTACAGAGACAGACATGTTGATGAAGACCCAGAAATAAAACCACACACTTATGGTCACTTGATCTTTGACAAAGACCCCAAAAATATACAATGGAAAAAAGAAACCATCTTCAATAACTGCTGCTGGTCTAACTGGCTGTCTGTATGTAGAAGAATGAAAAATAGACTCATATTTGTCACCATGTACAAAGCTCAAGTCCAAGGGGATCAAAGACCTCAACATAAAACCAGATACACTGAATCCATTAGAAGAGAAAGTGAGAAAGAGCCTTGAACTCATTGGCACAGGGGGAAATTTCCTAAATAGAACTCTAACTCATGCTCTAAGTTCAAGAATTTATAAATGAGACCTCATGAAACTGAAAAGCTTCTGTAAGGCAAAAGACATAGTCAATAAAACAAATCAGCAACCTACAGACTGGGAAAAAAATCTTCACTGACCCCACATCTGATAGAGGATTAATATCCAAAATATATAAAGAACTCAAGTTAATCACCAAAAAACCAAACAACCCAATCAAAAAATGGTGTATAGAACTAAACCCGAGAAGTTATAACTGAAGAATCTCTGTTGGCTGAGAAGTACCTAAAGAAATGTTCAAAGTCCTTAGTGATCAGAGAAATGCAAATCAAAACAACCCTGAGATTCCACCTTACACCATCAGAATGGCTAAGATCAAAATCTCAGGTGACAACACATGTTGGTGAGTATATGGAGAAAGAGGAACACTCCTCTATTGCTGGTGGGATTGCAAACTGGTACAACCACTCTGGAAATCAATCTGCAGGTTCCTCTGAAAATTGGAAATAGATCTACCTGAAGACCCAGCTATACCACTCTTGGAAATATACCAAAAGAAGCCCCACAATGCCACAGGGGCATGTGTTCCACTATGTTGATAGCGGGATTATTTGTCATAGCCAGAAGTGGGAAACAACCTAAATGTCCCATGACAGAAGAATGGATAAAGAAACTGTGGTGCATTTACACAATAGAATACTACTCAGAACGAGGACATCCTGAGTTCTTCAGGCAAATGGATAGAACTAGAAAATATCCTGAGTGAGGTAACTCAGACCCTAAAAGATGTGCATGGTGTGTACTCACTAAGTTTTATATTGGGGGAAAAAGTACAGAATACCATAGATACAGTCCACAGAACTCAAAAATGTCAACAAACTGAAGTGCCCAAGTGAGGATCCCTCAGTCCCACTTGGGAGAGAGAAGAAAGCAATCACAAGTGGGGAGGGATCTAGAAGGGAAAGTGGACTGGAAGGTGGAGTGGGACAGAGAGGGGAACCTGATCTAGTGTTGTGTGAAAGAAAAGGATTGGGACCCTTAGGGCAGTGGAAAGAATGGGAGCAGGCAACCTCAGGAGACATTGGGCAGATCCACCAGAATGCACCAGAGACCTTGAAAGTAAGAAACTCTCAAGAATCAGGGGTAGGAACCTTGGATGAAATGCCTGACAGTAGGGAGAAGGAACTTATAGAGCTCACCTGCAGCATGAAGACAGGACACCAAATGAGGGATGGGGTTGCCATCCCACAGTCACATCTCTGATCTATGATTGTTCCTGTCTGAAAGGATTGTAGGGATAGAAATGGATAGGAGCCTGAGGAAAAGAAGGTCCAGTGGCAGGCCCAAAATGGGATCTAGCTCAAGGGGAGGCCACAAGGCCTGACTTTTACTGAGGCAATGGAGACTCACAAAAAGGGTCCTATCGGTGACTGCCCTCTGAAAGATCCAACAAGCAGCTGAAAGTGTCAGATGCAGATATTTGCACCCAGTCAATGGACAGCTGACCCCTGTTGTTGAATTGGGGAAGGCTGAAAGAAGCTGAGGAGAAGGATGACCCTGTAGAAGGATCAGCAGTCTCAAATAATCTGGACCCCTGAGATCTCTCAAACACTGGGCCACCAAACAGACAACATACACCAGCTGATATGAGGCCCCCAACACCTGTACAGTAGAGGACTTCCAGGTCTGTGTTCATTTAGAGATGGTGTACCTAACCCTCAGGATACTGGAGGCCTCAGAGAGTTTTAAAGTCAGGTGGGGTGGGGGGTGGGGGCATCGATGTGGAGATAGGGCTGGGGTTGGAAGGGGGTGTGGGATGTGGAGCAGGGTGGATGGGGGAGTGGGGAATAGAATATGGAGTATAAAAAATAATTTATAAAAGAAAAACAGAATAAAAGAAAAGAACAAGGTGCTACCTGACTATACAGAAGGAGTTCCTGGAAGAAATTGATTTAAATAAACACCCAAGTTAAAAAACAAAAACCTCAAATATCATAAAAATCTTCAGGTAATTAACATATAGATCTTATAGATCTTTAAAAGTAATGCAAAGTATATGCATAGAATTTTTGTAATTCTTTATAATGCTGGAGTCCTTCTTATACTGTAAACATCATCTTTGCAGAAAATGATGGATAACAATATTCCATTTGTGATGTAGGCCATTCAGTAGAAAGGCTCATGAACCAACAGTTGCAACACTCATCACAATATAAACCTCATGACATTCTGTGTAATTTTAGATGTTTCTAGATATTTTTGTTATATTGCAGTAGAAATATGTATATGCTATTAGTATCCCGTTTATTTAGTAAGGAAATTAAGATTATATGTTTAGATTAAAAAAATAATGATTTTCTATTGGTAAAATTACTAGATATGAATGACATATAACAAATCTTAAGTCTTTGCCAAGTTTTAAGTGTTATGAAGACCTGCTCTAGATTTAAATGTCATTACGTTGAATGTCAGTTATATAAGCACAGGGTCATAATATGTTTCAAAAGGGTTAAGTAGATCTTTACTCACATTCTTCCAGTTATCTTCATGGAGTAGTTGTGTATTTCACATAAAGCCACAGATTGAACTTGCTTTTTATTCATTTTATTATCATTTTATTCTTACTCTTCAATTATTTTTTACAGTCCAGACTTCATCTCCCTCCCAGTCTGCCCCCGACTGACCCCACACACCATATGTCCTCCTGTCCTCCAGTCCTCCCCACTCCCTTGTCTCCAAGAGGATGCCCACATTCCCCCACACTACCCCACAAGGCCTTCCCACTTCCTGGGGACTAATGTCTCTTGAGAGTTAGGCGCATCTCCTCTCACTGAGGCCAGATCAAGCAGTTGTCTGCTGTATGTGTATTGGGGGCATTATATCAGCTGGTGTAGGCTGCCTGGTTGGTGGTTCAGTGTCTGAGAGATTTTGAGTTCCAGGTCAGTTGAGACTGCTGGTCTTCCCATGGGGCTGCCCTCCTCTTCAGCTTCTTCCAGCCTTTTCCCAATTCAACTACAGGGGTCCTTGGCTTCCACACATTGTTTGGCTGCTAGTATCTGCATCTGGCTCTTACAGCAGCTTTCTGGGCCTATCAGAGGGCACTATGTGAGGCCCCTGTTTGCAAGAACACTACAGCATCAGCAACAGTGTCAGGGCCCTGGGCCTCCCCTTGGGCTGCATCCCAATTTAGGCGTGTCACTGAACCTTCTTTCTGCCATACTCTTCATCACTTTTGTGCCTGAAGTTCCCTCAGACAGGAACAATTCTGGGCCACAGCTTTTGATTGTAAGATGGCATCCCCATCCCTCCCTTTGATGTCCTGTCCCTCCACTGGAGATGGACTCTACAAGATCCCCCTCCCCACTATAGAGCATTCCATCCAAGGTCCCTCCCTTTGAGTCCTGAGAGTATCTCACCTCCCAGGTCTCTGGTTCATTCTAGAAGGTCCCCGCCACCTTCTTCCTCCTGAGGACGCCTGTTTCAAATTTGCTGCAGGCCCTCAGAGCTTCAGTTCTCCCCCATGCACCCTCCCACACACTACCTGATCATGTTCCTCCCTTCCCATCTCTGTCCCTCTCCCACTCAGGTCCTTGCCTCCCTCTGCCTCTCATGACAGCATTCTTCTCTCTCCCAAGAGGGATCATTTATTGTCTAAAAAATTACATTGCAAATATAAAACTTTTTTCATTAGAAATTCAAATAAGGTATCTTTAAGAAATTACATTTATTTATATTTAATTAAACATTTACAAGAGAGATACTCATTGAATATTTAATTCAATAACTTAAATTAATCAAATGTTTTTGTAATAATTATAAGATGTTATCAGGAGAACATTAATATTATAAAATTGATTAACATTATTTTGAATTATATTATAGTATAATAAGAAAAATACTATCCAGAAACAATCATGGCCTTCCCAATCTGCAAAATGATAAATTTTTAAAATAAGAAAATTCCTCATATCCAGCTAGGTAAACAAAAACAAAACCTTTTTTATTCAAAGAACTGCATTTGAATTTACACAGATGATTGAATTAATCCCAATGCTAACTGCAAGCTAAATTTACCTACTTGCTTTTCTACTATTTCTTTCATAATACTATATTTTTTCACATATGTTAATTGTACAAAATCATGCTTTTATCCTTGTATTTATTATTACATTAGCACCACCTTTCCTTTTTAACTGTTTTCTCTCTTAATGTTGCTCTTTTTCTCTTTTAGAATAGGACCCATTTTACTTTATATCTAATTTTATTCTGATTTCTGTGCATAAAACAAAACCTGCAGTATTTCTAAGTCTAGATATGATGTACTGCTGTTAACATAAAAATCCATTGCTCCATCCACTTTCAGTAAATATTCTGAGTCTTTTATTCTTCGTGGCCGAATACAAAGTATTATACATGTGCATATATATTTTCACTTCCTTATCAATTCCAAACAATGGAAGAATAGAAAAATATGTGAGATTAAAACTTATAGTTTTCCTTCTTTATTATGGGCAGGTAAAGGTGATTTACCTACTGTGCATTCCTGTGATTCAGTGTACTTGTGCACACACATATTGTCAGATTTCATTGTATAAATTCATAGAAATGATTTAACTGGAATGCATGGATTTGAGAAGTATTGCTTAACATACTTAGTACAATTTATAATGATGTAATATACATATCAAGTTTGATGACTATATATTTTAAATATATCCACTAATCAAACCATTAATCTTTAGAATTGATGGATAATTATATTTATTTAATAATTCTATAATATATTGATTTGTTTTTATGTGCTATAACATAACCAATTATGATTTTAGAAAGTAAATCAACACCAATTATCTATGTGGGAAATATTGACTAGTTAAAAAATAACTTAACAATATTTTTAAATCAAGTAATATTCCTTTTAAAAATAGTGGTGTTATATTTACAATAATTTCAAAAATTAATTCAATAGAAAGCATAGGTGGTTAATAAAGATCTAATGGTACATACTTAAGGAAAACAAATCATCACATTTTAATAGGATTGTATTAAAAATAATCAATGTTTAGAACAGCACACAAAAACACACATGCAAATGAAAAGACAAATAAACTATTTTCTATTAAAACTGTGATTTCAATGAATAGCATTCTAAATTGTTATTTTCAATTGTAGCTAATGTAACTTCAGAATAAATTCTTGAAATAAACTAATGAGTAAAGTGTTTAAAATTTTTTAAGTAAAATTTGCAACATTTTCTGAAGTCACTTCAATATCACCACTAGTGATTATGGAAACTTTTCCTCAGATTGTCAAGCCACAGTATGTAGATGTACATGGATTTTTGCATGTATTCGCTACAATTTGATAAATAAATGTAGTCTTTGATTGCTTTTTAGCTTAAGTTTGTCATATTGTTTATTGATCTGATACCTTTGCATATGTTTAAGGTATATAATTGAGTATATAGGAAAAGAAAGCCATCATTACATTTACTCTTATATGTCATCAAAAATTTTTCTATTTTCTGTTGGAGTTTTGAATTAAGAAATGTCCTTTGAGTCCTTTGTATATTTTGGAAAATACCCTTCTGTTAGAAATAGAGTTAGAGAAAATATTTTTTTATTCTGTAGGCTGACATTTTTTCCTATTGATGGTGATTTGCCATAGAGAAGCTTTTCAGTTTAATGAAGTTCCATTTCTTAATTGTTGATATTACTGCCTGCACTATTGGTTTTTGTTGTCTCTGGGCCAATGTGTTCAAGACTGTTCCCCATTTTATCTTCTACTGGGTTCAGCATGCTGGGTTTATATTGATGTCTTTGCTTCACTTGGACTTAAGCTTTGTGTGGGATGATAGTTATGGATCAATTTGCATTCTTCTAGATGCCAAAATCCAGTTAGACTAGAACCCTATGTTGAAGATTCTATTTCCCATTGCATAATTTTGGCTTTATAAAAAAAATAGGTGTCTATAGGTGCGTGTATTTACATTTTTGTCTTTAATTAGAATCAATTAATCAACTTCTCTGTATTAATGCCAATACCATGTGAATTTTGTTACTATATCTCTGTAGTTGAGCATAAACTAGACACAAACAAACAAAGTAATACAATTTAATATGGGATACATATCTAAACAGAGTATTCCAAATAGAGGAATCTCAAACTCCCAAGAAGCACCTGAGGAAATGTTCACCATCCTTAGCCGTCGAGGAAATACAAATCAAAACAACTCTGAGATTCTACCTTTCATCTTTCAGAATGGCTAAGATCAATAAAAAATGTGACAGCTCATGCTCATGATGATGTTGAGCAAGGGAAAACTCCTCTTTGTTGGTGAGAGTGCAAACTTATACAGCCATTTGGGAAATCAATATGGAGGTTTCTCAGAAACTTCTGAATTGATCTACATCAATTTCTGTCTATACTACTCCTGGCCATCTACCCAAAGAACAGTTTACCCTAACATAAGTATGCTAGCTGAACTGTGCTCATAGCAGCTTTGTTTGTAATAGCCAGAAACTGGAATTAACCTAGATTTGCCTCAACCAAAGAATGGATAAAGAAAATGTGGTATATTTACACAATGGAGAATTACTCAGATGTTAAAAACCATGTAATTATGAAACATGAAAGCAAATGGAAGGAACTAGCAGATCATTTCGTGACCATAACACAGACACAGAAAGATAAATTTGGTATGTGTAATGGATATAAGTGGATGTTAACTGTAAAGTAAAGGCTAGTCATGCTGCAGTCCACAGACCCAGAGAAGCTAAATATCAAAGAGGACTAAAGGGGATACAGGGACATTTCTGGAAAGGAATATGTATATATATTTTAGATGATCAGGGGTCTGGTGGGGGCTGGAACAAAAAGAATAAGCTTGGGAATGGATGGAAGAAGAAACTGCGGGGACAGACTCTTGAAATTGGGTGTAGTCAATTTCTACAGGATAGAAACTGAGGGCAGCAAAATCTCTCAAAAAACTTCTACAGTTACCCTAGCTAAGATTCCTAGGAATGGGAGATAAAAAGCCTTAAATAGTCATTTGCTATAACCAGTTAAGACTTCCAGTGGAGAGAATATGACAGCAACCCAGTCAAAAAGATTTTTGACCTATAATTTGTCCTCCTATTATTATATTTTGGGGTAAAGATGGCAAAGGAAGTGTGGATGTGATCAATCAATTAGTTGTCCAGATCCAGTTTGAGCCTAATCATGACACTGCCTAGATGACCAGAAACCAGAAGCTGGATGATCCAGAGGCTTAAGATAGAAGCAAGCAAAGTCTGGAAAGAAATACAAATGATTCTCAATACTGTTCTGCTGTACACATAGACAGGGACCTGGCATGATCACCATCAGAGAGGCTCCATCGAGCAACTAATGGAAAATGATGCAGAGACCCTAAGCCAAACTTTGGAGAATGCTACTGAGGAGAGGGAAGAATCATTGTAGGAGCCAGACAGGTCAGGTACACCATGAAAAAACACAGACTTAGCAAATTTGGACTCATAGGGGATCACTGAGACTGAACAAATAAACATGTAGCCTGCACAGGACTGAGCGAGGCTATCTATATAGGTTATAGTTGTATAGCTTTGTGTTTTTGTGGGAATCCCAATAGAGGGAGCATAGAATGTATCTGACTCTTTTGTTTGCTTTTGGGAACCTTGTTCTCCTGCTGGCTTGCCTGATCCTGCTTTAATGTAAAGAAAGATGTCTAATCATATTGTAATTTGGTATGCCATATTTGGTTGATAATCCTGGGACTTCTGCCCCTTTGCAAAGGGAAGTGGAGGAAGAGTAGATTAGTAAGGGGGAGTGGGTTGAGGGTTACAAGGAGGAAAGGATGGAGGAGAAACTCGTCTCGTTATCATGACGAGAGTATAAATTAATAAAAACAAAATGTTTCTTTCCTGCATTCAAAATTAAAAGTATCTTATTTTTACTTGTCCATTTCCTGTTGTTTCTAATGTAGATATTACAGTTGCCTTGCAAAAGTACTTTTATATATTAGGTATTTTATATATTTGCTTCCTTTGCATCTGAAATTTACTTGCCACTTAGAAAGCCATTTCTTATATCAGTGTTACATAACATTCATCTATTCTTTTCCAGTACTTGTGATTCTTTGACTGGTAACAGTGGAGATTACTTATAGGCATGATGTAAGTCTAAATCATGTTATTTTTAAAGCATTTAATTATCCATCCCAGGAATATTTATTTATGTATTTATTTATTTGTTTATTTATTTCTGAAAGGAACATTCTACACTACTCTCTTTATCTCAGGACACTTTTTATGCATCCATGCTCATTGCTTTGTTTGCTGTTTATTTGTATTAATTATTATCATTTTGATCCTGAATCTTTATAATAAGAAATATTTTTAAATATTTCTAAATTTTAATCCAATACTACTGTGTTGTATTATGTAGAATTTATAGAGATACAGGCATGAATTTCAAATGTCTATGGACTTTCAATGCCCTTTTGCACTCTTGACTACTTTTATGATTTACATACTAGAAAATGAACAAGAGTCTCTAAAAAGCAAAATTAATTAAGGCAGATAGATCGAGGGGTTAGTAAAGATGAAGCAGAAGTTGGGAATATACAATACATATTGTATTCCACATAATTCAAATCACTAAAGAAAGCAAATGGACATGACCCATGAGACAAACACACCCACAAGGACATGATCACAAATTGGAATTAAATCTCTCTAATCTATTTTATTTTTAATAACCTGAAGGAAATTGATAAATGGACAAAGTGATCATATATTTTATAAATAACATGGGTGTATCTCTTTATAAAATAACATTGATTTATTTTAAAATTAAAATGTTTGTGGAAGAACCATAGATGAAATACCTTACATATTGACGCCAAATAAATCAGAGTGTGTGACTCCAAAGAAAAAGAGACATACATAATGATATGCCCACATACAAACACACACACACAAACAAACACACACACACACATACACACACACCAGACGCACAAACACACACACACACACACACACACACACACACACACACACACACATGTTCATAGCAGGCTGATTCACCTAACAACCTAAGTAAGTAACACACATCATATAATCAAAAAATCGTTTTCTACTCAGTCACAAAAATCAGTAGACAAATATAGTTCTTTGTAAGAAAGTATGGTTATAAAGTGTATGATATTGTTTTAAAGGGAATTTTATGCTTATCCTAATATTTAATGCAATAATAGAAATTGTTATTCTATATGCAAACTTTCATGCATTTTCAAATTTTAGAAATATGAAGAAATATTTAGAGTTTAAGTTAGATAATAAAAATTAAATAAATGCTGAATTCTATTCAGTATTAAACCTGCTCAGCTATTCAGATGAAAATGAGTAAAGGTTCTACTAGTAATAAATATATTGAAAATTAATATAAAATTGTATGAATTACTACATAGTTAAAGATAGTGATAATAAGAAATGAATTTCTATAAAATATAATCTGGAAAGGCAATTTATCTTTCTGTTTTTCTCTTCATTATTTCTGAGTGATCATATTTCTCTTATTTCAATACTTCACATGTAATTCATGAGTACAAATGAGTGCATCTGAATGTGCTCAAGTGTATGTTTTTATATATGCATAGACATGAATATGTGTGTGGATATAAATAAACTCATATCATGGTGTATATTTGTGTTATTATGCCACTATTAAGAAAATTTGACAGTAAAAATATAGCTCATATAATTAGGTCCAAAAATATCTGATTATTATGTCTAACAGTATAAAATATGAATAAGAGTAATAGTAATCCTTGGAAACTATATGTAATAGGAAAATTTAAATAGTACACACAGTAGTTGAATCCTTCATTATATTTTCTTCCCTCTTGTTTTTACAAAGTGCTCCATTCAGAATTAAACATAAGAAAAACATCTTCAAAATACATAACTCAATCTGTTAAAGGAAGAATATTAGAAATAAAAGTTTCTGGTATATTTCAAATAGAAGGAAAAAAATTCTGTTAAACAAAATGTTCAGTCTTTAAGAAGTAAAACTTAAACTATGTGTATAATAATGAAATTAATAAAATAGGGAAACTAAAGAAGATTTAGCACACTGTATTTTCCTTCTGTTTTAATTAGTATATTTAAAATATATAAATGTATATAAACCAATACATATTATTTACTTATTCTAGGCAATTTGTTGAATTATATGTAAATTTCTATAGGTCACAAGGCATCTCCACTGATGCTAAGTAGTTCAATGAAATGTTTTATTCACTGACTTATTTAGCACATTATGTTCAAAACTGTCTATCCCCCAGAGTAGTCCAGAGTGTAAAGATACTGTTTATGTGAATTTTTCTCCTGTATGAACTGAGGTATCATAAATGTACATGCTTTACGGGTGTCATAATTTCATAAACAGAATAGGTAAATAGTATATGATTAAAACTTTATTTAAGAAGAGGATGCCCTGTGAGAACTGCACAAGAAAAAGTTCTTTATCCATGAATGCAAGAATCACACTAGAAAAAGTTAGAAAAAAATTAGAAAACACAGAAATTTGAGTTATTACTCTAATTTATTCTTTCAAAATACTAAAAATATTTAATATATAAATCTCAGCTGTGAAACATGAGTACATACATGTTCCACGGATTAAAGAATTGTTGAAAATATTTAATTATACATAATAAATATTTGATAACTGCAATATACATGATTGATAGAAGTTCTCAAAATTTGTACATCTAGGTCTTCAGATAATTTCATTATGATTTTGCAGTAATACAAAGAAAGACTACACTAAAGATATTCAAGTGCTTTGAGTCTCCAGTGAACAGTTTTTCATTTTGTAGGGTTATTTTATTTTGCTGAGTATTGAATTCTCTTTTGTGCAACTGATGTGAACTCTGAGATTAGTAATAAAATATATTTTGTACTTCTGAAGTTTCTGTGTTCACATAAATTTATCTCAAGAACTAATATTTGAAAAATATACTCAAGATGATATCCAGAGGTACAATATATTTCAGTCCTTGTAGATATGCTATGAAGAATGTTTGAATAGAAAACTTCAGGCAAGTGTTAAAAAGGGAGTTAACAAACTCATGGAAAGAAAGAAATTTGAGCTGTACATGGATTAAAGGTATAAAAGAAAATATTGTGACTTTTAATATTTGATACCTAACTTGAGTGTACTGAGAATGCAGTAACTCCTAGCCGAATAATCATTACAGCAGTGGTGGTCAGGCTTCTTAATGCTGCGATACTTTAATACAGTTCCTCGTGTTGTGGTCAGCCTCAATCATGGAATTATTTTGTTCCTGCTACATACCTAACTTTGTTACTGATAGGAATCTTAGTGTCAATAACTGACATACGGAAGAGCTGATATGCTAGTCCCCAATAATTTATGAGCCATAGGTTTGGAGTCACCACACTATAGACATTCAGACAGAATGAGGAATGGAGGAGCAATGTCTTAGATGGAAGAAACCTAAAAGTAGAAACTGAGGTACATTTTCCACTACTGTTTTATTAAGGCAGCACTATTGTTGACTCTGATGAAAACAGGTAAAGAATTCTATTTATTTTCATTCATAATAGTTCACATACATGATACATTTAAGGAAAATAACTTTACTGAAGTTTCTTTGAAAACCTGAAAGAAAAGGATTCACAAAGGACAGAAAAGTCAAAGAAACTTTTGCTGTTGAAAGCAATGCCACAGAAGGTCAAATACTAAAATTCTACTTTAAAAATAAAAATTAAAGACAGCTGTAGTTGTAGATGTCATTATAATTTAATATGAGAGAGTAACATCTCATGCTGGATGTCATAAGTGATTGTTGTAAGGTGAAAAGTGGAACTTTTATTTTTATGTTAAAACACAGTTTTCTTATTTGACATTTGTAAATTTATCATTTTTCCTACAGTATCACATTTTGTACTTTGATACTAATTATGTTTAACAGAGATTGTAAATTAGCAAGGGGGTAGCATTTATATATTCCTATTGAAAGGCAGGTAGAAATAAAATGTAATGTATTTAAGTAATGTAATGCTAAATGTACACACTAAGACAACTGATTTTTTAAAAGAACATTTTGGAACTCAGTATTCCATGTAATATTATGTCAAGAAGTCAACATACTATTGGACATATTAATAACAAAATTATTTTACCATATGAAAATTTTAAATTATTAAATTGTACTGTTGGTTTTACATATAAAGAATGGGCTTCACTCATATGTTCAAAGACTAAGTGTTATTAGTGAACATGCCATTGAAAAGATCTTAGGAACTCAAAGAAATGTCTTAAATCATGTTATGAATGACTGGAGAAATAGTAAACAGAAAATCAAAATAGGATAATGATTGAAACAAGCAAACAAACAAACAAACAATATTATCCAGGCATATGAATGAATGGAAGTATTCTTCTGTTGTACCACAGGTAGTGGGCCTGCTGCTAAGGCCTGGGTCTCTCTCTCTCTCCCCAGTGTCGACCTGTTGCTGCACAGCGTGTTAGTTAAAAATGAGGCAATGTATAAGTGAGTTATTTTTTGTAGGAAGGAGAAAATATGTTGGTTAAGGAAAGGGAAGGAAAGGAGAGGAAGGAGAGGGCAAGAGAGAAAGAAGATGAAGAGAGAAAGAACAAGAAGGCAAGAGAAGAGAATAAAGAGCAAGAGAAGTGAGAGAGAGAAAGAGAGGGAGAATGAGAGGAAGAAGAATAAGTGAGAGAGTGAAAGAGGGAAGAGCAAGAGAGTGAGAAGGGGGCAAACCACTCCTTGTATTGTATGGGGCATGGCATGTCTGGCCTGTGGTCAGATGACTGGGTGTAGGTACCAGTTAGAATGCTGGGAGCTTGGGGCATTGTCTGCCTGATAGAGCACACATCTCTTGCAGGGGTAACTGTGAGGGGTTTGGGCTGAAATCTGAGCCATCATCTCAGGAGCTATCACTGAATGCCTACTGTCCCTTGTGAACAAATTTACTCTGCTCAGTGGGTGCTCTGGGGTTCTAAGGTGGCAGCTCTACTGGACCCAGGTTTTCAGAACAGCCCATTGCCCCACATTCTTCCACTTCAAAATATCAGAGTTACAATCCAATAGCAGACAGTACAATCGGTTATGTTCTATAGACTCAGAGGCTAAATGCCATTACTTGTAAATCACCCATGCACCACACACAAATACAAACACACACACACACACACACACACACACACACACACACACACAAAAACACATAACATCTTAAAATAAATATTTATATTTTCTTGGTTTGGAATGCACTTCATGCAAATCAGAATAATTAAAAATTATTATTTCAGATACAGAATTTTAATATTTAATTACTATTTTAGAAGACAGAATACAAGCAAAGTGCTTGTATTCTGTCTTAGTCACTGAGGTATTGCTATGAAGAAACCCTATGACCATGATAAACCTCATAAATTAAAGCATCTAATCAGGGCTGGTTTTCACTTTCAATTTTTCAGTCCACTATTATAGTGGGAAGCATAAAGCCACACAGGCAGACATGATAGTGAGGAAATAGCTGAGTTCTACATCCTGATCTCTAGGCACCAGGAATGGACAGACTTTTGGCTCAGACTGGGCCTTTTCAAACCCCAATGATGACTTCGTCCAAGGCCACATCTAATCCTTTTGAAAAGAGTCAGTCAATAGTGACAAATCATTCAAATGTATAAGCTTATGAGGTCAGTTCACATTTGATCCACTGAATATTCAAATATTTTAATTATCTATTTTATTTCTTGAGAATATAATTATTTAATTTACCCTTTTCATTTTCTCCCTTCCAAATCTTTCTTTATACACCTCATTGCCCTCTTTTGCATTCATGGCCTTTTCCATCATTAATCATTGTTGAATAAGTATATATGTATGTATGTATACAAACATATGTTCCTAAATGCATAAATACAACCTAAACTGTCTGTATAATGTTACTTAAATCTTAAGTTTCTAAGTGTTTTATCAGTAATTTCTGTTTCTTGGTGATTTCCATCTCCTAGATTTTACTTCTTGCCAAAGTGATACTCTAATGCATTAATGGGCTTCTATATGAGAAAGAAATGTTTGATGTAGTTTAATCTGCCTGAAGTACAGGCAGAGCAGGCTTCTGTCCATGTCAAATGCATGATCATTTCAGTGGAAGTCATATGAGCTATTGTCTCCTGTTTGTTCTATACAACTACCACCTGCCTAGAGTCTAAATTTTCTGTGAGGGAAATCACAAAATGTTTAGTGTTCTGTGTCATGTGAGTACTGCATTGAACACTTCAAAATGAATGTTTATGAAATACATGAATAAATAAAGGTTTATACTCTTCTCTGTGAAAGACATCTCTCTCTTGTAATGACACAGTAGTGTCTGCTCCGTACTGTCATTTCCACCTGGTTATGAGTCTCCCTTGAGTTTCTGTTTCTCTTTTTAAATGTGAGTGCAGCATCTACCTACAAAATCTGTTTTCAATTGCTGTACAGGAAAACGTACCTTAAAATATGAATTTGAAATGAAAAAACAGTGAAGATGGAGGATGTCTTTGAACCTTTCCATCAAAACCAAAAGTAGAAAATGCTTTAAAAACAAAACAAAACAAAAAACAAACAAACAAACAAAAAAACAACACAAAACAGGGAAGTACCCTCAAGTCTAGAAAAAGTGCCTCATTTGCGAAGCGTAAAGGTTCTTGCATTTGGATAAAAATGACTGAGGGTTATCTAAAGACATCAACAAATTCAAACTGTATCAGAACTTGAACGCTTTAAACTTTGTTCACCCTAGGGGTTTTTTAAGTCAACATTGTTTCTGAAAAATGTTTCCCTTTTACCTAATACAAAGCAATACTCTTAGAAATTGTGTTTTTATTATATAAGTCATTCATAACCAAAAGTACTTTTACAGGCCTGTATATTTTTTTTTGAAACAGGGTTTCTCTGTATAGCCCTGGCTGTCCTGGAACTCACTCTGTAGACCAGGCTGGCCTCAAACTCAGAAATCCACCTGACTTGCTTCCTAAGTGCTGGGATTAAAGACATACACCACCATTGCTTGGCACAGACCTGTATTTTTAAGATGTATATACTTGAAATTTTAAAACCATTTTAACTTTTATTTCACTAGCAAACATTGCTAAAATTTGGAATATACCTTTAATCAGTTTTATGCTATATTTTGTTATCATTGCTTATGACTATAAAAATCAGGAAGATAAAACAAAAACAACAAAATAGAAAGAATGTATCTTTCATACATGAAATTGAAAAGCATAAATATAGTAAGCTGTGTTTAAAATGTTTAATTCTCAGCCGGGCGGTGGTGGCGCACGCCTTTAATCCCAGCACTTGGGAGGCAGAGGCAGGTGGATTTCTGAGTTCGAGGCCAGCCTGGTCTCCAGAGTGAGTTCCAGGACAGCCAGGGCTATACAGAGAAACCCTGTCTCGAAAAAAAAAAAAAAAATGTTTAATTCTCTTATAGTGTGTGTGTGTGTGTGTGTGTGTGTGTGTGTGTGTGTGTGTGTGTGAATGTACACTGTATGTGTGTGTGTATGAATGTACACTGTATGGGTGCAGCTTTTAAGAACCAAAGGAATGGTTTATGTCCTCTAGAGCCATATTTGACATGACCATTATGAGTCCTAGGAGAATTTGTATCTCTGGAAGAACAAAACATACTGTTAATTAATGAACTATGTCTCTACCTAAAAGCCATATACACCCTTTTGAAGGTATGTAACTTTATCATTAATATAATTAAATGTATATACAGTGTGAATTGTGTTTCAGTTGAAGAAGTACTTTTCATTTTCAATGATTACATGAAAATTAAACATATTTAAATGACTGATGAATTTTTTGCGAAGGACAATTTATTTAGCAATAGTTTGGAAGTATATTTTCTCCTATGTAAAGCCTCAATTGCAGTTATTGTTTTAATTTTAGTCACCATGATCTATAAAATATTTTACCAGTTGTGTGCTATGTATTTATATCTGTAACATGTGCTTTCTGGACTTACTGTAGAATTTATGGCAAAAAAATTCCAATTAATTACTGAAAAATAAAACTGGAGTAGAGTAGAAAAATAACTTTTTGTGGAAATTTAGGAAATATTACTTTGAGAGCAAAAATAACATCATTATATATTTCCCTACATGCCACAAAGTCAAATTTATTTCCATATGGTATAGAGTTTTGATAAGTATAATACAAACCTATCTTGACTTTTTGTCATATGAACTCCCCTCTAAAATTAAAACTGGAACTGTAACCAAAACAAGCCATGGAGTATTAACAGAATTCATCTGAAAGTGTTGTAAGGGGCATGTTTCAAGTGACACTCCTGGTAACACCCAGAAAAGTCTGACATATATGAATCTATCAAGACTGAACTGGATAACATTTTTAAATGAATAAAGTTATTTTTGAGTGAAGAAGGGAAGAAGAGATAATAAGTCTATCATGAAAGCTAAAATTCATTCATGTAATAAAATCAAGCAGAGAAGACTAGTATTCATTCAACAAATATTTGATAAGCTAACCTGAAAAAAACAAGACTTTTGTCTTTAAATATTGCATAAGAGAACATTAAGATAGGGTAGACCCACGCACATAGTACATGAAATTGGTAGAACACAGTACATGAAATTGGTGTTAACACAGATGAATAACATAAACTTCGAATTCTTGTGTTCCTGTTCTATTGTCATATGTATGAATTGCACTAATCACTCTGTTACATTCTAGATCCCCAGATTTGCCTGTAATCTTCTTGATAACCAAGGAGAAAGTAAAAAAGAATGTTTCAACCTTTAAAACCACAATTAAATGTTTCCCATGATTTTTATTCAAATGAAAAGGTTACACTCACTTGTTTCCAGATGTTTAGCACTCTTTTAGGCAGTTACATTAATATTTGCTATTGGACCATTTTTTCTTGTTATTATTGGTCTACTCTTCATTGTTCTAGTCCCCCACCCATTTTTTGTTGTTGTTCAGAGTGCAAGCTTTGAAACAGGATTAAATTATTTTGACAGGTTTTATGTGCTCTCACTAAATTTAACACAGATGAATAACATAAACTTTGAATTCTTGTGTTCCTGTTCCATTGTCATATGCATGAATTGCACCAATCACTCTGTTACATTCTAGAGCCCCAGATTTGCCTGTAATCTTCTTGATTCTTCTATAACCAATGAGAAAGTAAAAAAAGAATGTTTCAACCTTTAAAACCACTTGCCACTCAGGACCATTTGCTTGTTCAGCTCCTCTGCCTCACACTGTATACAATGTTCGTCCAAAAAGAATAGTAAAATAGTTTTTCCATAAATGACTTAACTCTTATGAGTTCTTCCAGCAGAGGTGAAAATTCAGATAACATTTTACTACTTATTATATATACTGAGTGATTAGAATGTAGGTGGGCTAACTTTAATATGTGGTACCGCTGCATACATTTTTCTACATTTGATTTTTTTTTTTGTATATTTGTGCAGAAAAATCATAAAGAAAATCTGATAGTTTTTATTTGTGTCACTTATGGGAAGTTACAGGATTTATATATAAACTACTAGAATTAGTGTATAAATTAGTTTTTGTCAATTTGACTGGCACAAACTGTTATCTAGTGAGTAGATAATGTTCTCAGTTTGCTGAGATATCTGAGTATTTTGTGTTCTCTATCAGCATGTCTCCCTGGACTTTGACCTTGTTTCATGCTGTGGATTTGTGAACATTAGTCTTTAATTTAACTTCAAAATAAAGGTGACAGAGAATCTGTCGTAGTAAATGTATAAAGGAAAAATGACTCTTACTTCTGTCACTGGAACTAGAGTTCTTCTTTCCTGCTTGATTGCATATATCTTGGGTTTTAAGGATTAGACCTCAATATCAAGCAATGTGGATATAAGTCAAAGGACAGTTTGACCAGTAAACTGGAGTTAAAATTATTTGCTGATAAGGTACAAAATGAGTATACTATGTTTAAAGAACATTTGCTCTAGTAGAAAATGATTCTTGCATTTTCTCACTTATCAAAAAGAGCTTGATGATTATCATAGTTTTCCAGAATAAAACAAATACATACCCTCTATGTCTGAAGAGAATGTTGCCAGAATTCTCCATGCACTATCAGTTTCCAATTAATTAGATAAATACCTCTGTTTATTTTCAATAGAACAAAAAATAATGGTTCTTTTTGCTTCCTTCCCTGCTGTAAATTTTTTAAAAAAGGACATCTGGAATTCTAAACTACTGCTGATTTTGCAAAAGGTATTTAGTGATGTTTACTTCCTTGTTTTCCAGTTATTCATAGTTGAAATTGATAAGTACTTTTAGGGGATTTAAAATTTTACTCATTTGACAAACCTGGATAGTTTTGAATATGAGTCAAAACTCATTAATGTCAATTAAAATACATTTGTGGAAAGTTTCAGACCCTTTAACAATAATACCCCAACTGTTGACAAATAAGAGGTTTTTCTTTAATTGCTAGAATTTTCTTTAGCTGTTAATAAAATCATTTACCTGGAAAATAGAGAAAATTGTTGTGATTAAGCATATTTTTCAAGAAGCTCACCTAAGCAGTCCATTCAGAGGTTATCTGATTTAATTATCCTCTAAGGACTAAGGAAAAGGCTTGATTAATTAAACGAAGGAGATAGTGCTTGTTTAAGTAATTAGCGCTTGTTAGCACATACTCTAAAACACTCCAGTACTTTTTAAGTGGCAAAGTGGAAACAAAACGAATTAAATGGCACAATTTTGTTAGAGAAACCAGAAATAATCATCTCAAAATTATTAAACTATATATATATATTAATACATTTTCTAGTCATCTCAAAATTCATCAGGAAACAACACCCCAGACACACAGACACATACACACACATACACACACACACATATATACATACACATACACACTCCTACATACACACACAATTTTGTGTGGCATTTAGGACTATAGCTTTTTCATCTCCTTTATTCCACAACTTCTTATTTAACTAACACACAATAATTCAACATTTTATTAGTAATCATTTGCATGATTGAATTGATCCACTTGGATAATATCTAGACCACACAATGACCCAGCCAAAAAGGAGAACTTCAAACCAATCTCGCTTATGAATATCGGTGCAAAAATACTCAATAAAATCCTTGCAAATTACATCAAAACTGTCATTCACCACAATCAAGCAGACTTCATCCCAGGGATGCAAGGTTGGTTCAATATAAGAAAATCCATTAACAATTAACATAATCTACTATATAAACAAACTCAAAGAAAAAAAATGTGATCATCTCCTTAGATGCAGAAAAAGAATTTGACAAAATACAACATCCCTTCATGTTAAAAGTATTGGAAAGTCTGTTAACTAGTCTACTCTCCTGGAGATACCATATCCAGAACCAGCCCAGCAGATCCAGAGACAAGCCCAAAGTGGGATCCAGCTCAAGGGGAGGCCCCAAGACCTGACACTATTATGAGGCTATACAGCACTCACAAAAAGGGACCTATCATGACCACACTCCAGAAGACCCAAGATGCAGGTGAAAGAGTCAGATGCAGATATTTGCACCCAACCAGTGAATAGAAGCTGCTGACCCCTGTAGTTGAATTAGAGAAAAGCTGGAGGAAGCTGAGGAGGAGGGCGACCCTGTAGGAGGACTAGCAGTCTCTATTAACCTGGATCTCCAAGATCTCTCACACACTCAACCACCAAACAGGGAGCATACACCAGCTGATATGAGGCTCCAACACATATACAGCAGAGGACTGCCTGGTCTGGGTTCAATCAGAGAAGATGTACCTAATCCTCAAGAGACAGGAGGCCCCAGGAGTTTAGAGGCCTGTTGGGGTGAGGGGTGGAGGAACAACATCCTCATGGAGACAGGGGGATGGGAGGAAGTATAAGATGTGGAACAGTCTGAGAGTGGATCGGGAGGGGAATAAAATCTGTAGTGTAAAATAAATAGATAAATATTAAAAAATTAAAAAGAATTGGAGAGATCAGGAATTCAAGGTCCATACCTAAACATAATAAAAGCAGTATACTGCAAACCAACAGCCAACATCAAATTAAATGGAGGCATCCACGTGGAGACTGGGGTGGGAAGGATGTATGAGATGTGCAACAGTCAGAGGGTAGACCTGGAAGGGATTAAATCTGCAGTGTAAAATAAATAAATAAATAAATGATTAAATAAAAAAATGGACATATTGGTCAAAGAAAATACAATGTGTAAAAAAGATCCTACCCAAATTATGCAGGAAATTCAGGACTCAATGAAAAAAAAAAAAAAAAAAAAAAAAAAGATCAAACCAGAGTATACTAGAAATAGAAAAGGGTGAAGAATCGCAGCTCAAAAGGCCAGAAAACATCTTCAACAAAATCATAGAAGAAAACTTCCCTAAAAAGAGAAATGGCCATAAATGTACTAGTAGGTGGACTTTACAAGTTCCCTCTCCCCACTATAGGGCATTTCATCTAAGGTCCCTCTCTTTGATTCGTGTGGATCTCTCACCTCCCAGGTCTCTGGTACATTCTAGAGAGTCCTCGCAACTCCTACCTCCCATGGTTGCCTGTTTCCTTTCTTTCTGCTGTCCCTCAGGGCTTCAGTCCTGTTTGCTGCCGCCCCTGATACCTGATCATGTTCCCCTTTTCCCTTCTCTGTCCCCTCTCCCACCCAGGTCCCTCCCTAACTCTGCCCCCTTGATTGCTTTCTTGGCCCACTTCAGTGGGATTTAGGCCCTTCTGCTTTGTAAAAGTAACAGTTTGTTACTTTTGCTTTGAAATGCTTATGAGATACATATAATAGTCTTTCATTTTTATATAATAATATCTACATATATTTGACATTACTATATTGATATACCATGTGTTGATTCTTCTGCATAGGTTTACTAATGTGTTTGTACAAGAACATAGACCAGTCTAAAGTAACTCATGTTTTTTAGCCCCTGTTGTGATCGTCCTTTTTTTCCCAGTACCTTTGGATTTTCAGCAAGCATAAGGTAATCCTTATTTTCCTGATGACTAAAGGCATTCTACATCCCCACAAGCTTTACATAGCTTCTCCTACTTTGTATGACTACTGAAGAAGATTTTTATTCCTGCTGAAGTTTATGAAGCTGCCTTCATCCTTACACAGTCTCACTCCTTTGTAACTTCTTCATCCTCATTTTCTTACATTTTTGCGAAACAAACCACCAGTGAGAGACATCCTTTGACTGGCATACTTTGAGACAGACCCTTACAGTGTTGGCCAGAAGAATTCACACACTCATTCCTCCTGTATCCAAACTCTCATACATTTCGAATTACAGGTGTGTTCCACCAAGCCAAACACATTTTTATTTTCGAGTGTCACATTTGTAATGCTACAAAATCAGTATTTCAATCTATATCTAGATTTTACTTCATAGAAGTGCAAGATATTTTATCTTTGAATTTCACTCAGATGACTTCAGAGAAACTTGAAAATTAGAATCTATATACTATCATCTTCCCTAAAATCAACTGTCTTCTCCATAAAATAGGAAGTGACTGACTGCAGAATTTTAGTTTGCAATCATGCTATGATGCTTAGATATGCTTTAATGAAATGAGGATTTATTTCTTCTATACCAGCTGTGTATATGTTGTAATGAATACATTTTAGTTATAACATTTTGTATTG
The DNA here is from genome assembly GCF_008632895.1 of Mastomys coucha. NCBI lineage: Eukaryota > Metazoa > Chordata > Mammalia > Rodentia > Muridae > Mastomys > Mastomys coucha. Next base: position 69,996,198 of record NW_022196915.1, read on the forward strand.
CCTATCTGTGAGAGTTAAAGATTGAGCTGTATTGCAGTAAATAGCTCTCAAATACAAACTCAAGTTGGTAAAAAAAAAAAATTGAATATTTTGATTATAAAAGTCTATGCAGGCTGGGCAGTGGTGGCACACTCCTTTAATCCCAGCACTTCGGAGGCAGAGGCAGGCAGATTTCTGAGTTCAAGGCCAGCCTGGTCTACACAGTGAGTTCCAGGACAGCCAGGGCTACACAGAGAAACCCTGTCTCGAAAAAAAAAACAAAACCAAAGCAAACAATCTATGCAGATTAGTTTAATTTGTCAGAGTAAAGTATTAACCTGGTCTCATGATAACTACTTCTTGTGATTTTTTTTCTTGGTTACAATTCAATTAGCTAAATAACTAATCACCTATCTAAATTGTTAAATTAGGGCCATTTCAGTGGGAGAATGATATAGAAGTGAAACAATTAAAGTTAGAAAAGAAAGTAAAGCATTGAAGAATGCCAGAAAATATGTTATTCAATATGCTAATATGAATTTTTAACATTAAAATAAATTTCTTAATAGCCTCAAACTTACTTTTTATTCTAAATTGAACAGTAGTTTACTAATCAATAATATGAAGCTGACATGATAATTGGTGAAACCATTACACACACATACACACACACACACACATATATATGTGTGTGAAATTTAATAATGAAATCTCATCATTACTTCCCGTACTTCATAAAATCTAGAAGTGAAGTGGAAATCTGAAGAGATGGAAGGTAAAATACTCTTTTGAAGAACACATTTTGTATATTTTAATTCTTCTTTGAAAAGTTAAGTTTTTAATTGTATAAATATCATGTTCTGTTCCCCAATATCTATCCCAAAAGAACAATTGAGGAGAAAAGTAGGTCAGAATGTCTGATACTTCTGCCTTCAGAAGCAGGATCTTCCAAAATCATAATAGGCCATTGATAACTTTCTATTTCACGGACTTTTATGTGCAAAGCCCTTTTGAAAAACTAAACTAATCAGTTGAAGAACTGATTCTCTATCACTGACACTGTCACATGATACTCTACCTCTTATAAACAAAATGACTGTTTCATACTTTTCTCTTTCAAATATTGTCTCCTTGAAACCAGCTACTAAAATTTCAATGTACTGTCCCGAGAAAATAAAAATGAACAAGATAGTTTTTAGTCAGATTTTGAGACCTGAACTTTTTTGTATAAATAATTATAAGCAATAACTTATTTCTATTTCTATATTTGTAATATTACATTAATTAATTAAGCAATTATATTTTGTTCATATTTTATTTCACTTTACTATGTCTTATAAGTATTTATATAACCACATTGTACATTTTCTGATAAATTACAATCTGTACTACAAACCATAATCTACCAAAAATATTGTTATGGTATTTACCAAAGGCTTAAGTATAATTCAATCATCAGTGCATAATTACTGATCACATGCTTAAATAAAATTTAAGCAGTATTTAAGTCAGTTAATGGTATCATTTTTGTTGTTGTTATTAGTAGTAGTAGTAGTAGTATTTGTAATAGTAATAGTAATAGTAGTAATTGTAGTAGTATTGATTTGTATGCACACATATGTGTACAGGCATGTGTCAAGGCCAGAAGTTAATATCTAGATGTCTTCCAGGTTTCCATCCTAATGTTTGATGGCTTGTCAGGACAAATGTTGGAAAGGGCTTGCAACAACTTACTCTGTACTAAGAAACATACACAAAAGTAAATTAGGATACGTGCTTCATGAAAGCTGTTTTAAATATTTACCAAAGCTGCATTCATATTAAGCATAAAATTTCTCTTTTATCATAACTTCTGAAAATACCCTGTATTCCCAGCACTCAGGAGGCTGAGACATGAGCATGGTCATACTTCTGAGGACAGTCAGAGCTATATATAGTAATTGCTCAGCAAACTGGATGTTTATAATGAGATTCTGAATCAGAATGTCTACCTTGAAAAATTAAAAACTAAATGAAAACAATTCAACCGCTTAAAGTGTCAATATAAGTATCAGTGATATGTAGTACTAATATTTTCAATAACTTTCATAATTCAAAAATGAAATCACTTAAATATTAAAATTGTAGAAGAAACAATTTTAGTTGATTCCATGCATGACTACACTATAGAACATGGATAATGACACACTGGATTCGTAAGTCCTGCTATTCGTAAATCTTAGGAGCATAAATTTAAAGATAATAGATTTAAAATCTTATATATTATGGCATCCTATTTACATTACAAAATAATCAAAATAATAGATATTATATAGTGTGACAGTTAGAATACTTATTCAGGAATTAATGATGGAAAGGGGACTTACATGTGGCATCTAAAATGTTAGTAACTTTATGTTTTTATGCATGCTGACCCAATGTTTGAGAAGAATGAAATATTTATACTTATAATATGAACAGTCTTCTGAATAAGTACTTGCATTAAATACACATATTTTTAACAAAATGACACACTTATTTTCACTTTAACTAGGTTAGAATTTCAATGAAACCAAAATGTGTACATTCTATTTCCTGTCTATCACAAATTGTCCCTTTTGCTGAGTTTGCCATGAGTATTTTGTAATTCTGTCTCAAGAGTCTCTTGAAAAAAAGCAAATGTGTGCATTGCTTCCTGAAAATAGTAAGTTATATATACATTTTGGAAAATAGTGTTCAGAATATAACTGCTACTTTCTGCCTAAAAGCATTATCCATCGTCACTTGTTGGTCACTGTTTTGATTTAATGCACACGGTAAATGCTGCTGAAGTAGAGCAAATGAATGGGATTAGAGACAGGAAACGCTATCTAAATTCACATATCCAATTTCTATTCTTAGAAGACATTATTTATTCTAGATAGTAAAAAGTAAATCATAAAATCAACTTGAAATAAATTCATTTGCTTCTAAAAATCTTTTCATCTGTGATTAATACAAATGTAATGACCTGCATGTCACTTTATAAGCACAGACACCCTTGGTTCCAATGACTTATTCAAAAAAGGATAGCAAGAACATTTATTTTGTAAATATCAATGTTATAGAATGGTCTGTCCATAATTACATTCCCATATGTCTTCATTGGATCAATTATTGTAACCATTATCTGGGATGATTTCACACTTACAGCCTGTACATGGTACACTGAAGCCTTATTCTTACTGTAAATCAGTAAACTATCCTTATGTTACTTTGTAGAATGACTGTAAAAATTTTAAAAAGTATCATATAGCTATTAATGAAGTTGAAAACACATTTAGCAAACACCATCTTTTCTATTTTTTCTGTCTTATTATTTTTTTCAGAATATATTAATATTTATAACCCACTAAGTTAAATCTTACTGTGAATTCTTGTCTTTTAAGGATAATGAGAGAGATTTCTTTCTTCTATTCTTGATATCTGGATTTTAGAACAGTATATAACACATTGTAGGTACTTAACCACTCTTGAATACAGAGATGGTAAGGGTAAGTAAATATTAGAAAAGAAGTTTTGAACACAGCCATGTGTATCTGAGATTAGTTCTACACATGATGTTGGTGTGATATAGGTGTGCTTGCCCTCTGCCATTGAGTCATACCCAGCAATTGTGCGTGGTTGGCTCATTTCAATAGTCATAAAGTTTTCCAGGTTTATACTTGTGCTGTGCAAATGACAGACTTTCATTTTTCCATGGTCAAATTGTGCTCCCTTATATACAGATGACATTGTACTCTTCTCACATAGCAATAGGTATTTGCAAGGACGGTGTGTCTTGACGACTAAGAGAAGTGCTAGGAAATGTGAAAACTACAAGACTTCCTGTCAAACTGAGTGTTAAGCAATTCTTGGGGAAACATGAACAGATATATGATCTCCCCAGATGGGAGACAAACACCTTGCTAAATTACTAGTAGCACCAAAGAACAAAAGTCATCGGTGAACCAAAGTTTTGTTGTTGGTGGTGGTGGTGATGGTTTTTTTGTTTTTGTTTCATTTTGGTTTTGTTTTTTTGTTTTTGTTTTTGTTTTGTTTTGTTTTGTTGGTGTTACTTCCAGATTTATGGGTAAGGGTTGACTTACAGAAGCTTAAATAACGCAGACACCTGCATGACCAAAGCTCATGCCATCATGTGTGAAGGTTCACAGAAGCTGGAAAGCACTGGCCAAAGAGCAGGCGGAGCAATAGGCTGGAGGATGCTTTCTCCAGTGATTCAGTTGGCCTGAACCTCCTTCAGTTTCCTTGGTTTCTCTTTGTTTCTTTCCAGGCAATTCAGCTGGTCTCCGCATCTTTCAAGTTTCTTGTCTTCTCTTTGCTTTTTCCAGGCTGCTGGTCACTGATTCTTCAGGTTGCTTGACCTAAGCCTGTTGTAGGTCTCTAAGTTTGCCTGAGAATGACTTTCTGCAATATTCAAACATATGCTCTTTGGGAAGAGGAGGCCTAGTGAATCGGTTTCAGAGACTTCTTGAAGCTACTTACTTTATTAAGTTACTTATTCTCTGACCTTAAGAGGTTCCTTGAATGGTGATGTGTTTCATCCACCCTTAGAACATTCTTCTGCTTTAACTCCTTGTTAATGTCTTATCCTAAAATGTTCTGATCTTTTATTTTCCTGTTAGGTCTTATGTCTATGTATGCTCAGTAATGGGATTAGTGGTACATATGATAGTCTTATAATTTATTAAGGAATTTCTATATAGTTTTACTTATAATTATTATTCCAATTTACATTCCTGCCTTTATTTTTATCTCATCCTTAAATATATTCTCTAAAGATCCCTTTATACATATATATTACATACATATATATATGTATACATAAAATGAAAATTCCTTCATATAAAAAAATCATATTCTTGAATTAAATTTGTTAAATTCTCTTAAGAGACAGACCATAAATAATTTAATAAGGAAATGTGGAGATTTTAATGGAGTTCTCATGATAGTTCATCATATTTTTCAAAGTCTCATGAATTTGAACATTTGATTTCAGGTTAGTGGAACTATATTTGAAGATAAGGTGATGCAGTGTCACTAGATGGCAAGTTTCACTGGGAATGGGCTTTCAAATTAAAAATCTCCCACCACTTACAGCTACTCTCTGCTCTTTGCTTGCATTTCAAGGTATGAACTCCCAGCTTCCTGGACATGCCACCTGGTCTATTGCTTATTCACATGTTATTCTTGACATCATAGACTCTAACACATCAGAACCATAAGTCAAAATATACTCTTCTATAAGTTGCCTTGGTCATGGTGTTTTACCACAGCAAGAGAAAGATAACTAAGATATGTGAGTAAGGAAGACAAAAAAAAAATCACTTTTGACCCAGGATATCTTGTAGTTAGGCTTGTACTTGCATATAAATTCTAAGGGATTTTCTATGCTAATAATACACTTTTAAAAAGATACCAATTATACATAAGTTTACATTAGATAGCTGACTTTCAGTCATTTACCTTTGATCTTTAAAGAAAATTTATTATCCATTCTCAGGGGCAGTGTAACAAATTGAGTAATAGGACTTTAACCCTGTCAATGTCTCTGACAAATCTCTAGACATGCAAATCTAAGTACAGTATAATGGTAAGAGTACTACCTTGGGAAACCCTGGTTTTTATGTATAGCATCTTGCTTTATTCTCTTTGTGATATTGACCATATTATCCCTGTGGCTGGATGTTCTTCTTAAGTACACAACTTTGATTTAATTGGGTTAAAAAAATACTCAATTAAACCATGGGAAAACTGAAAGTTTTATCTTAGTTACCTGTTATGTAACAGAGAAAGAACATCAAAGAGTTGTAACAATCAGTAAAAGATCTGAATAATCCCACAAAGAAATTTAAAGGATCTAGGGAAACATCAAGGGAAAGGAGAAGTGGTTCATATTTACCTGACTCCTAACATATCTAGATTTAACTCTAGGTATTTGTCACATTTTAAAAACTAAATTTGAAACTCAGTGGAAAAATTATCATTTTGTCATAAATAATATTCCCCTGATATTTTATATGGCAGGCAATAACAACTTGAATTCAATTTTGTTTATTAACTGTGCAAGATACCTCCATGTAATGCAGTTTTTCCAGATATACCAATGGTAATAAAATACCTCATAAAAAAGGTAGAGAACTCAGCGCATTGTTAGGGCAAATTCTCCCACAGGCTCATTGTAAATCAGACATTTTTGAAACTAGATTATCTCTCCTAATGCTGGTGTATTAATTTTTATGGGCCTCACAGGAGTATGAGGAAGAATGAGGAGAAGCAAGTGATTAACACATCTTTGGTAATTGTTCTTTGTCAGCCTGCTCTAATCTGCTTATCTGCACCGCCTGCTGATTATCCATGCCAACTCTCATCACTGTCCCATTAGGGCACAGATCCGTGGAGCAGTCATCCTGCTGTTAACTATTTTCCCTGCCTCTAGCCTACAAGCTCTGCCTGGCTGCTGCTGCTCTTCCAAGGCAGTTACAGGTCTTTAGAAGACTGTGAGTGGCATAGAGGGATCTCCGTGCTTCCACAGCCTAACTAGTCCTTCTCATTTGCTTCATAATTCACCGATGCTATATTCATGTCCCTTTTTTCCCATTTTGACCAATGTGTTGGCTTTGAAGCAGCTTTTGGTTAACATGAAGTATCAGAATTACCTCTGACAGATCCTTAATCTTTTTGAAGCAAACATCTCAGTGCTTCCTGATCACTTCATTTGACACTGTTCATAGATTTTAAGTGTTTCTCAAATGTTTGCATTTGAGGGTGATGAAAATTGTGTGTATATATATATATATATATATATATGTATATATATATATATATATACACAATTTGTGTACACAATATGTACACAATGTACATATATGTATATATATACACATATATGTTTATATGTGTATATATATACATATATATACATATATATGCATATATATTATGTGTGTGTATGTGTGTGTGTTTGTGTGTGTACATTTACTCTATCTCATTGTTCTTCTGCCAGTCTTTGTCAAACTGTTTAATGTAGAGGACAAAAATGCTTTAAGGACACAGACAAGCACTGGAGAAGCCAGCAATGTTACAGAGCTTACTTTTTTGATGAAATGAGGTGAAGTGTTGCTCTTCCTGGGATACCAAGAATGTTGCAGTTTTACAGCCCAGTGATCCTTTGCTGTCTGATGAGAAAGGCTTTGCTCTTATTTCCCAGAATTTACTTATCTCAACCAATATCCTTTACTCTTAAAGAATATCCTTTCCTCTTAAAACATTAAGGATTACTTTTAGGATACAAAACCCATTCTTGTGAGTGATGTTACTTATGTTTTTAACAACCTAAGTGACTTATTCCTATGTGTAATCTTGGGGCCAGGCCAATCCTGATTCCCGTTAGCATGACATTATGTTTAATGTAGTCATTCTTCCTAGATACTTATTTTTTAAACTGTTTCTCGGTCAACAAGGAACCTCTTAAGGATTAAGCCATATGTGCTCTCCAAGAACTTCAATGTAAACACGTCTTAAGCTTAGTTATACTCATGGTTATACTCATTAACTCGCTGAGTTAATGGTCACTGGACACTTCTCAAAAACTTGTGCTGTGCTTAAGTAGGCCAAAATAAATGATCTGGTTCAGTCTCTGGAAGTCCTGGTCCACTTGCATTGCAATTAAATTGGGATGAGCAAAGTTTTATTTTTACCTCACCTTGATCATTTGTTGTTGTTGTTGTTGTTATTGTTGTTGTTGTTATTTTGAGATGCAGAGGAGGAAATTTCTCCCTTTCCATGAAAGATGAGTTTCATAGTCAAATTTGTTATCTACATACAAACATTTTACTTACAAATGCATCTTTGAAACCAGTAATTAATTACACTCTTTTTTGTCTACAATGTGTCAATAAAAAAGGGGATTAGAGATGGCATAAATTAAGCAAAATGAATTATTATCCTTGAGAATAGGGTGCATATTTAGAGTGTTATTAAATCTTCCTGTGACGCGTGCTCATATAGAGAAAATACCTCAAAATACATGAAGGCATATTGAAATTGCCATTGTAATGTTTAATGCTCTTTAACATTGTCCTCACCTCCTCTTTATTTCCTCTTATATTTCTCTTTTTATGGTCATAAAATATTTAGATGTTTGATAAACAAAGATATTTCATCATCAGAAAGCATTACCTGTAGGCCAGCATTTCCCATCCCTCCTAATTCTGCCATCATTTAATACTATTCTGCATGTTGTGTTTCCCATTTATATTTGTGATTTTGATATTGTTATAAATCATACTATAAATATCTGATATGAAGACTATCTGATATGCAACCCCAAAAGGATTGAGAACCACTACTCTAAATTTAAATTAGTCATTTCAATATCATTGATACAGTTCCTGAAATAATTAATATAAATGTATATAAATTAATTACTTAGTTAAGCAAAGATTAATTTATAATTAAGCATTGATGAACTACGTTTGTAGTACTGTCTAATCAATTACCATATTTATCCCTTAAAGTATAGTATATACATTAACAGTGTTTTTATATTTAACCTATATATATTAGTTTGAGTATATCCTCATCAACATATATCATCTTTAATCAATTGTTAGTGTGGTTCTCTTGAGACCATTTAAAGCACTAATAAGAACTAATTTAGATGGAAATATTCCAAATTTTGACAATATATCATTTATGTAGTTTCTCTTTCATCATTGAATAAGACATTTACCTCCTTTACTTAAAACATTCATTTTTTTGAAATAGACCAATTGGCTAGTATGTTTAGACAATACCATAGACTTCATCAATGCATAATAAATTTTTCATTCTTAACTAATTAATCAATTAAAATATTGTCTAAGATAAACTTATAAAAATATTTTTCCAATATGTATACAAACTCAAAACTTACAAAACTACTATTTTATAACATACATTATAATATTTATTATCATATTTCTTCTATTAGGAAATAATTAATATATGTAATTTAAAATATACTAACCCTTTTATAAGGACTTTTCCTAGCTTAAACTTTATTACTTCAAAATAAGTATCAATGATAGGAATATTATAATTATTAAGGTATTTTAATAACTTACAAATATGATATTGTTTAACAAAAACCGATGCACTTTTATAGTACTAGTTTCCTCCAGGAAAATACTTGGAGCAACAGAAAATATAAAAATGGGTGAACAGGTAATAGAAATGATATATTTCTTCATCTACTATAAATTTATTACTTATTTTAATTTGTACTCAGGGAGATGCTTTACAGACTTCAGAAAATTCTATGTAAACCATAGTTCTGCCTTTCACCTAGCATTTTCTTTGCAGGGTTAAACTGTCTAGTTTCCAGCATGAAAATGTTGAATCATATGTTTTCCATTCTTCTTCCCTGCAATATAGCTCCTATGGTCTCATAAATTTGTATCACTGGGAGACCAAAAATGAGCTATCATAATCTTATATAATTGAACATATAGTAACAAATAATGGTGAAGAAAAAAGGAACACTGATACTTATTTTTAAATAATTTATTTTCAATTGTTCAAGCATTTTTCCAAAAAAAAAAACACCATTATAAAGAAAATGTAATTTTGTAAACAAACTGATTAAACATACAAAATTTGTTTCTAAACTATTGTGTAATAAATATATTAAAATATGGTTATTTCTTCAATGTATAATGATTAACTATACTCAATTAGTTTTTGTTATTATACTTGTTTAAAAAATTGATTTAATGCACATATGGACTTTGAAAAATATATCCTAAGTTATAAAATTTGAGAAACATGGTGTTTACTAAAGAGGATCTGCATGCATAATTTAAATTCTAAAACAGAGTTTGAGCTGACAAAAATTTACATGTTCATTACTGTGTCCAATATTACTTGACAAGGCATAGATTTTTCTCCATCTGAAATATACACTTCCAACTTGTACTATTCTTATACTTCTCTGACACAATTAAATAAGCTTTGGGCTCAGGTTTATCCTGAGGGCAAACAGAAATAATGAGAAGTTTAGAAAGGAAGACAAAATGGGTACTGGAGTTGAATTTATTCAACTGTCAGTAAAAACTGTATCGTGTTAGGGACATTGTTTCTCTGGAAAGACTGTAAAAAGAGCAAATGAGCATTGAATGCCTACTTATGGGCTATCTTTACCCAGGTGCTCCAGTATTTATTAAAATGTTTCTTTTGGTATTGAAAGAGGATAATATACTTGAATGTGAAAATACGACTCGTTTGGTAACCAAAAAGTATTTTCCATATAAGTAAGGATTACTGCATAGTTACTCGTAAGTGACAGCATTGTGCATTTAAAACAAAGTTGGTGTTTTCTTTTAATTTTATAATACTAGTATACTGTACACCAATATGCTATCATCTCCAATTTGATGGAAATACAGACACAGACCAGGGAGGGACATCTACAGCTGTGGTCAAGGGAAGACCATGGAGTGGTGTGCCTGGTTTGGTTTTGTAAGGAGGAGAACCTATCATAGATGCTTTTCCACATAATTTTAAAGGGATATCTGGGAGACAAGGCATTGTGAAGGAGGCTCAATATGCCTAGCAGGAATCTATGGAAGAGAAGATCTTGGGTGTGATGAGGTAGAAGTGAGATTTTTATGATTATTCTCAGAACTGACAAGACTACAATGACAACTGGATTTGCAGGAAGAAAGAGAGAGAGAGAGGGAGAGAGAGAGGGAAAGAGAGAGAGAGAGGAGAAAGAAAAGAGAGAGAAAGGAAGGAACAAAGGAATAGAGAGAAAGAGAGCGAAAAAAGAAAGAAAAAAAGAAAGAAAGACCAATTCTTCTTTAAATTAGAAAAAGATGTCAGTAGATTTCATTAAGAATGCATTTAAAAAAATATTGTATTACACTGAAAATACACTGTATCTGAAGTATGCTACAAACCTGGAAGATTTTTAAATCAATGATAAAATATTGGTTGTAATTTGTTGATTGAAAAAATAAAAAAAAAAGGAAATTACAATAAAATTTTCAACTAATGAGAAAATGTAATATTATAAATAAATGTATTTTGAAAGAAAGATAATTTACATTTATGACAGGGGGTAGTTTCTACTAGTCTTAGAATTAATATCTAATATTTAGCTTGTTTTCTTCTAGACTATGTATATTATTTTATTTTTTATATTACAGTTTATGGTGTTTGCTGTCATAATGAGGAACTTGACTGTATTTAGAATAGCTTAGGTGGAAGCATATTTCTAGGCATGTATGTGAGGACATTTAAGAGAAATAACTGAAAGGAATAATTCACTATGGACATGTGTAGAATGTCCCCATCAAATGGGATCTTTCCATTTTGATTCATGTCATATTGGTGGTCTGTGTTACTCCACCACGTTCTCCAAAAGTGAATGACTTAACTCTGTCAAAAGGCAAACTAAAACAAATAGTTGATTTCTTTCACTTGTTTCTATAGGTTTTCTTTTTCTTTCTCTCTTTCTCTCTTTCTTTCTTTCTTCGTTTTTCTCTCTCTTTTTTTTTTTTTTTTTTGGTTTTTCAAGACAGGTTTTCTCTGTGTAGCCCTGGCTATTCTGGAACTCACTCTGTAGACCAGGCTGGACTCAAACTCAGAAATCTGCCTGCCTCTGCCTCCCAAGTGCTAGGATTAAAGGTGTGGGCCACCATTGCCCAGCTTCTATGAGTTTTTTTTCTTTTTTATTTTTTTATCATAGCAAACACTATTAGTAACTAACTAAAGAGACTTGATGCCAGAATGGAACTCTACGTCAGAATTTGGAGGAAAAGCATTTTGGCACTCTGCATCCATTTCTGTACATATTGTCTTACCAAGTGCCATCAGAACTTCTTTGCTTTGCCATACTTATCATAATATATGTCATTCACATCCTGATGGTTGAAATAATCTGTAAGTTGTACCTGAATAAATCTTTCTTTGTTCACATTTTTGTTGTTTCTTTGTTATTGTTCTTATTTATGTTGATTATTACAGAGGATGTAGGAATGAGGAAGGCAACTAATACCAGTATCTTAACTTATTCTAGAAAATGAAGTTATTGCTGAGATTCAAGTTGAGTTCCAAGACGTTTGATCCTCATTGCAAGAGAAATTTGAAAGCTTTGAGAGATTCAGATCCTGGAGATCTTTACTCTAACCATAATAATTGTTCTAGTTTCAGCAGACCTTTCGTGCTAGTCCCTATCCACAACACCTAGAGGAAACTCTTCTCCCAGGCACTCTAACAAGCCCAGGATCATAGGTGAGGAAGCAACATCTGCCCAACATCAGGAGTAACTGGAACCAGTGGAATGCAGGAATGGAGGGACCCCCACTCCGCCACTGGCATGGGTTCCTTCGAGTCTGAGCTGGTGCCCTGATCAGACCATGATCACTAACTCCTTACCCAGTTCCACAAAAGCAAGAGGAAGCTTTACTCCCAGGGGCTCTAACGCACCCAGGATCATAGGATCACAGGATCTCAAGAGCTTGGTCACACCTGGATTTTAGGATCCCAGAGTCAGCTTGACTCCTAGGAGCTCTAACACACCGAAGATCTCAGGATCACAGGATCACAGAATCAAAGAAAGGACAGTTAGAGAAAGCAAGGTCAGGTAGCACTAGAGATAACCTGATGGCAAGAAGCAACAGAAACCAAGGTTACTTGACATCATCATCAGAACCCAGTTCTTCCACCATAGCAAGTCCTCTATACACCATCAAACCATAAAAGCAAGATTCAAATCTAAAATCACTTCTCATGATGATGCTAGGGGATTTTAAGAAGGACAAAAATAACTCCCTTAAAAAAAATACAGGAGAACACAGGTAAAATGGTAGAAGTTCTTAAAGAGGAAATACAAAAATCCCTTAAAGAACTATAGGAAAACACAACTAAACAGGTGAGAAACTGTACAAAACCATCCAGGATCTAAGAATTGAAGTAGGAACAATAAAGACATGACAAAGGGGGACAACGCTGGAGACAGAAAACCCAGGAAAGAGATCAGAAGTCATACATGCAAGATCACCAGTAGAATACAAGAGATAGAGGAGAGAATCTCAGGTGTAGAATATACCATAGAAAACATTGACATAACAGTAAAATAAAATCCAAAAAGCAGAAAGCTCCTAACACAAAACATCCAGGAAATCCAGGACACAATGAGAAGATGAAACCTAATGATATTAGGTATAGAAGAGAGCGAAGATTTCCAACTTAAAGGGCCAGTAAATGTCTTCAACAAAATTATAGAAGAAAACTTTCCTAACCTAAAGAAAGTGTTGCCCATGTACATACAAGAAGTCTACAGAACTCCAAACAGACTGGACCAGAAAAGAAATTCCTCCTGTCACATAGTAATCAAAACACCAAATGCAGAAAACAAAGAAAAAAATATTAAAAGCAATACAGGAAAAAGGTCAAGTAACATATAAAGATAGACCTAGATCCATCTAGATTTAAAAATCTAGAGAGAAAACAGAAACTTAGGGAGCAAAATACCCACCCAACAAAGACAAATCCAGAAATCAGAATCTACATCTATAATAATCTTAAAATGATATGCCTGGATACCAGGCTAAGAATATAATAACAACCAGGGCAGTGTCTCCACCAAAGCCTCACTGCTGGACCTGAAACTCACAACATAGCTCAAGCAAAAAAAAAAAAAAAAAAAAAAAAAAAAAAAAAAAAAAAAAAAACAGGAAAAAGGTCCTTAAAACCAACTCTTAGAAAAACTAAAGGTCCTAAAGAAATCTCTGGGGAGTGGGAGGTGGGGAACCTGGAGAAAACGAATAAATTCCTCAAAGAAAACTAGGAAACCATAAACAATTGGACGTAATGAATCAATCCTTTAAAAAAAAAAAGTAGAAGAAATCAAATTGAACTGTTTAAGATCTGAAAATGTAAATAGAAATAGTAAAGAAAACAAAACATGAGGGAATTTTGGAAATAAAATATTTAGGAATGAAAGCAGCATGTACAGAGGAAAACTTCACCAGCAGAAAAGAAAGAGAAGAGAAAATCTCAGGCTGTGAAGATATTACAGAAGAAATGGATACATCTGTCAAAGAAAATGTTAGACCTAAACAATTCCTAACACAAAACAACAAGGAAATCTGGCACACTAAGAAAAGCCCAAACATAAGAACAATAGAATGAGGAGAAGACAGAAATGGCCCCAAAAGTATTTTCAATGAAGTCGTAGAAGAAAACTCTTCAATGTAGGAGATGCCTATATATATTCGAGAAGCATACAGAACCTGAAATAGATTGGACCAGAAAAGAAAGCTCCCTTTCCACATAGTCATCAAAACACTAAATGTAGACAAACAATAAATTTTAAAGCCTCCACTGGAAAAATACTAACTAACATGTAAAGGCAGACATATTAGAATTATATACACCTTCTCAGTATAGATCCTAATAGCTAAAGAGATTTGGACAGATTTTCACAGATTCTAAGAGATCACAGATGCCAACAGAGATTACAATATCAAGCAAATCTTTTTATAACCATGCATGGATAAAATATTCCATGATAAATAAAATTTAAATAGTATTTATCTACAAATCCAGCACTACAGAAAATTCAAGAAGAAAACTTCACATCTAGTACCTTAAGTACACCTAGGAAAACTCAGTAAATGAGTAATCTCAAACCAGCAAAAGCAAAAATAAGAAAACACTCTTTCTCTCCCTCTCTCTTTCTCTTATACACACACACACACACACACACACACACACACACACACACATCCCACTGCCAGCACTACAATCACCACAAGCAGCAACATAATAACATAAATTAACAGTGACTGATTATTGATATCTTTTAATATTCATGTTTTCAGTTTCCCAATGCAAAAGCACAGACTAACAGAATGGATAGGAAAATAAAAAAGGAACTACTCTTCTCTAGATAAGAAACACGCATCAATATTATGGATAGATAGTACTAAGTGTCCTGGTGAAGAAACTGGAGAGATCTTATACTAGCAACTTAACAGCACACCTGAGAGCTCTGGAATAAAAAGAAACAAACTCATCCAAGAGAAAAAGGTAGAAAATATTCAAACTCAGGGCTGAAATCAACCAAGTAGAAATGAAGAGAACAATACAAAGACTCACCAAAACCTAAAGTTTGTTTCTAAGAGAATCAACAAGATAGATAAACCTCTAGCTAAACTAACTAAAGGGCCAAGAGGCAGTATACTAATTAATAAAAATGAAAAAGGAGACATAACAACAGAAACAGAGAAAAATCAAAATATTATCAGATCCTACTATAAAAGCATATACTCCACAAAACTGGAAAATCTAAATGAAATGGATGGTTTTGTAGGCAATTGCCACATACCAAAGTTAAATCACAAGCAGGTGAACTAAAAAATAAAATAAAATAAAGAAGCCCATATCACATAAGGATATAGAAGTCATTGAAAACCTCCCAACTAAAAAAAAGCCCACTGCCAGATGGATTTAGTGTAGAATTCTACCAGACCTTCAAAGAAGACCTGGTACCAATTTTCTTCAAACTATTCCATAAAATAGAAACAGAAGAAATATTACCCAACTCTTTCTATGAAGACACAATTACTGTGATACCTAACTCACACAAGGACACAACCAAAAAAGAGAACTTCAGACCAATCTCTCTTATGAATATCGATGCAAAAATACTCAGAAAAATTATTGCAAACCGAATCAAGAACACATCAACACCATCATTCATTAAGATCAATTAGGATTTATCCCAGGCATGCAGCATTGGTTTACTGTACAAAATCCATTAAAGTAATCCACTATATAAACAAACTCAAAGAAAAAAAATCACATGATCATCCCCTTAGATACAGAAAAAACATTTGACAAAATACAACACCTCTTCATGTTAAAAGTATTGGAGAGATCAGGAATTCAAGGACCATACCTAAAAAAAGTAAAAGCAATTTTCAGCAAACCAACAGCCCATATCTAATTAAATTGAGACATACTTGAAGTAAACCCACTGAAATTGGGGACAAAACAAAGATGCCCTCTCTCCCCATATCTTTTCAATATAGTACTCAAAGTGTTAGCTAGAACAATAAGACAACAAAAAGAGATCAAGGGGGAACAAATTGGTAAAGAAGAAATAAAGGTAACACTATTTGCAGATGATATGATAGCATATATAAGTGACCCAAAAAAATTCTATGAGAGAACTTCTCCAGCTGATAAACAACCTCAGAAAAGTGGCTGGATATAAAAGTAACCCAAATAAATCAGTAGCATTCCTTTATACAAAGAATAAACAGGCTGAGAAAGAAATTAGGGAAACAACTCACTTCACAATAGCCACAAATAATACAAAATATCTTGGGGTAACTCTAACTATCAAAGGAAAGACATGTATGACAATAACTTCAAGACTCTCAAGAAAGAAATTGAAGATTTCAGAAAATGGAGAGATCTACCATATGCATGGATTGGCAGAATTAGCATAGTAACAATGGTTATCCTACCAAAGATCTATAGAATCAATGCAATCCTTATCAAGATCACAACACAATTCTTCAAAGACATGGAAAGAACAAGTCTCAAATTCATCTGGAAAGGCAAAAAACCCAGAATAGCAAAAACAATTCTTAACAATAAAAGAACAGCTGGGGAAATCACTGTCCCTGACCTCAAGCTTTATTATAGAGCAATAATGATAAAAATGGATTGATATTGGGACAGAGACAGACACGTTGACCAATGGAATAGAATTGAAGATCCAGAAATAAAACCACACACTTACAGTCACCTTTTCTTTGACAAAGACACCAAAAATATACAATGGAAAAAAGAAAGCATCTTCAATAAATGGTCCTGGTCTAACTGGCTGTCTGTATGTAGAAGAATGAAAATAGAACCATATTTGTCACCTTGTACAAAGCTCAAGTCCAAGTGGATCAAGAACCTCAACATCAAACCAAATACCATGAATCTAAAAGAAGCGAAAGTGGGAAAGAGTACTGAACTCATTTCCACAGGGGGAAATTTTCTAAACAGAACTCCAGTGGCTCATGGTCTAAGATCAAGAACTGATAAATCGGACCTTATGAAACTGGAAAGCTTCTGTAAGGTAAAAACTTAGTCAATAAGATAAATCAGCAACCTACAAATTTGGGAAAAAATTCTTCACTAACCTGACATCTGATCAAGGGCTAATATCCAAAATATATAAAGAACTTAAGAAGTTAATCACCAAAAAACCAAACAACCCAATCAAAAAATGGGGTATAGAACTAAATTGAGAAGTCACAACTGAAGAATCTCAAATGGTCAAGAAGCACCTAGAGAAATGTTTAAAGTCCTTAGTAATCAGAGAAATGAAAATCAAAAGGACCCTGAGATTCCACCTTGCACTAATATGAATGGCTAGGATCAAAACCTCAATTGACAACATGTTGGAGAGGATGTGGAGAAAGAAGAACACTTCTTCATTGCTGGTAGGATTACAAACTGGTACAATCAATCTGGTGGTTCCTCAGAAAATTGGAAATAGATCTACGTGACAACCCAGCTATACCACTCTTGGGAATATACTCAAAAGATGCCCCACCATGCCATAGGGACACATGTTCCACTACGTTCATAGCTACCTTGTTTGTGATAGCCAGGAGCTGGAAGCAACCTATATGTCCCATGACAGAAGAAAGGATACAAAATGTGGTTTACACAATGGAATGCTACTCAGCTATTAAGAAAGAGGACATCCTGAGTTTTGTAGACAAGTGGATGGAACTAGAGACCATCATGCTGAGTGAGGTAACTCAGACCCAAAAGAACATACATGGTATGTACTCACTAATAAGTAGATATTAGCAAAAAGAGATAAAAAAAAAAAGAAAAAAGAAAAAGTACAGAATACCCTAGATACAGAACTCAAAAAGGTCAACAAGCTGAACAGCTGAACTGGCCCAAGTGAGGATGGCTCAGTCCCACTTGGGAGGGAGAAGAAAGAAATCACAAGTGGAGAGGGACGGAGGAACCTGGGAGGAGTAAAATTTATTTTAAATTTTATTTCATCTTTTTTGTTTTATTTTATTCTATTTTTCCCCCTCCTGGTTGGTCACACACTCTGTCTGTTCCACATCAGGTACCTACTACCCACCCAGTCTCCACGAGGATGTCCCCACTTCCCCAAACCCCACCGCACCAGACTGCCCCACTCCCTGGGGCCTTCAGTCTCTTGAGGGTTAAGGTGTATCTTCTCTGATTGAACCAGATCTGGTAGTCCTTTGCTGTATATTTAGGCACCCTGTATATAACCAGGTGCCTAATATCACCTGGTTTATGCTGCCTGGTTGGTGAATTTATAAATCCTAAGAATAACGACTCAAACAATCTGCAGTTTCTGTGGCATCTATTTTTACAACATATTACTCAAAGTTTTGTGTTCACAGGGTACAAGTTTGAAACAACAAAAGAGATGTATATATAGTTATACTAAATATATTAATGTCACATAGGTAGTCTCATGTCTCCAAATCATGTATACAATGCTGCATCATAGAGAACATTGCTACAGTTTGATTCCATAAAAATTCATGTATTAAAGGTCTATTGTCCTATTGATAGGAATGATAGTTTTTGTTCTTGAACAGAGTAATGAAATTATAACATTTTCTTTCTCTCTTTTATTCCTTGTAGTCTTAGATTGAAAGTATTCACTTGATAATATGATAACCATGATAAGTCTACCATAGGCTGAATAAAACATGACCAACAGACTTTGGACTGGAACTTCTACAAGTTCAAGCCATAACAAATGCATTATCATTTTAAGTTAATTTGTGCCAAATGACATGGTGGGTTGGGGGAGAAACTAGCTATATTTTCGTTGTCAGTATCACACACTTATCTTCATTTTAAAAATTATGTTATAGGTAGAACTGAATATTCATTCTGCATTTTAAGGTATTGTCAATGTCCCAACCTTACTAAATTTGTACAAACTTTCTTTATAGTCACTGTATCTAAATGTGAAAACTACATATTCACATATATGTACACACATATACAAAAAAACTATATATGAATATAAATTAAATTTTAAAAGTACCAAAAATAAATTTAATGAGGAATCAGGATTGAGAATTCCATGAACCATTTTAATTCTAAAAATAAAATTGTGTAACTTTTTTGATGAAAACTGTAGTTTCATGTATCTACTGTAGATTTGAATTTCTAATATATTTTACCACATTTTATTCATTATGTTTC
This sequence comes from Mastomys coucha, assembly GCF_008632895.1. Classification (NCBI taxonomy): domain Eukaryota; kingdom Metazoa; phylum Chordata; class Mammalia; order Rodentia; family Muridae; genus Mastomys; species Mastomys coucha. The sequence goes on from NW_022196915.1 coordinate 70,015,467, forward strand.
TCCATATGCTTCTCATTTATAGACCATGAATATATATTTGCTGTGTACTTTATCTGGCAACCATATTCCAACATCACAATAATGAAAAGATGAGGTTTTATGATTCCATTTTACATCAAGGCTAGGAATGATTAGAAAAACTTTGGTCTCTCATATCACTAGTGTTGTTACTCAATAGACAGCACAATTAATTTTAAAAATATTTATGTTTACTTAGCTTTATGAGCAATAATAGACAACAATGGGATATTGTTTACAAGGATATGTGATAGAAGTAAGAATTTTAGAATACAAAAATACAAATAATCTTTACAAACATGAAAAACAAATGTCGATGATGCTTGAAGATCTTCCTTTTCATACAATAAAATTATATGGGAAGGATACAATTATCTTATTAATACATCCTAAACCTTTCTTGTATTCATTAGTATATCCTTTTAGTTTATTTTAATCATTTTCATTCATGTGTATCTCTGTATTTTGTGACAGTATGGTACACATATATGTTGGGCACTGTTGGGCACTCGCCAACACCAGCCACGTAAACTCCGTACATTTGAGCAAAGCCAGCCACATAGGCATGTTTACTCTGCACACCTGCATATGCTTGCCTTTCCTGCTGCACCCTCTCCAAATGGGTGATGCAGTGGTCAGCAGACACTGCTGAGCCAATCAGGCATCGACACATCCACACAATAGGGTTTATAAGCCGACTGCTCCAGAGGGCGGGGTCCTTCTCTCGCTTAAAACTTGGGCGCTCCCAATAAAGTGTGGTTGAGAAGAATCCTGCTGTTGTCGTCAGTCTTCCTGCTGGCAGGTGGTCGCGACACACATATACCGCTATGTTGATCTAAACAGGTTTCAGGACCTGTATAATTGGAATTATGGGTGGTTCTGAGACACCAGGTATGGTTCTAGAAATTGAACTCTTCTGAAAGAACAGTCATCATTCTTAAATGCTAAGCCCACTCTAGCCCTTTTAGGTATTGAAATATTTTTAGTGTTTTGCAAAAGAGCACTGTAACATGAAACCTGTTTAAGTTGTTTGTTCAGATTAAAGTAAAAGCCACCTTAGAACTTACGACTTTTCTTTGCCAAAACACTCTTTTGATGGCAAATTTGTATTAAGCATGTATATACTTTGTCTTGATGATGCATAGTTTATACAGTTATGTGTGGTGTTATTTGCAGAAATAAACAGTTGTGAAAATCACTAAATACAAATTCATTTTACATGTCATAAATAGTCAATCATTTTATTGAGAGTGAATGAATAGTACAGATGATATAATTTGATGCTGATACATGCTGCCATTTCTCCAAAACATAATTATTTATTATGATTTTTGTTTTTATTTTGCAAATTGTTTCCACCAGCATGATAGTTTACATTTTGGCAGCAACATTTTAAGGGTGTCAGAAAACACATGACTAAGGAGTCATCTGCGGAAAATGACTGCACTGGAGACAGCTCTACAATGAATAATTCAGAATACACACAGATTTCCAGCCGGGCCAAACGCTAAGCAATTATATTTCAACAAACTTTATATGTAGTTAGTTTTCGGGGACAGAGATCAAATGTAATCGTGAAACTATTTCTGTCCATTGACAATTCAGCAGTTAATGCATTAATATGTGTCCTATTTCATCTACTGATAACGCCGTGTTAACAGAGAGAGCACTCTTTCCTTCCTCCCATTATTTAAAAGCACATTGAAAATTTTAATGGTTGTAAATGTCAAGACGTTTTTCCTACTCTGAGGAATACTATGACACATGGGGAAATATAGAGAAAATTTGTTCTACTTTATTTGGGAGAAATGTTTGGTGACATATGGTGGTACGAGGACAACTTGAAAAGGAAAGCTACAAAGGTGGAAATTGGGTAGCACTCGACATGAAAGGTCAAAACATAGCCTTCATTATGTGGAGCTGTCATAAGGAGAACATGAAAATTGATATCACTGTGCGTTTTTACTAATGCAGAACAGAAAATATTTATAATCTTCAGTAGCCACAGAGTTTTCTGAGATTATAAAGAAAAAATAATGTCTCTTACCTAGAGATATACTGCTACCTACTATGGGTTCATCCTTCTCACCAAGTGGAACAGCAAGGTCATGTGTCAAACTTCTTATCAAAGAGATATAAAGTAAATATTTCTGGATGCTTTCTCGAAGTCTTATGCTCTTAAAAGGGCTCCTAAGACAAAGATTTAATTTCTTGCTTAATCCACCACCCTGTTGGAAGGTGTACAGTTATGTTCAATTATCCATGCCTGATAGAGAAGATCACATGTGTCTGTGGGATAATTGACTTTTAGACTTATGCTATAAGATCACATATATCATTGTTCCTAATCTAGTATTCTTTTGAATGCTATTCACCACAAGTAATAATTAAAAATTCAAATAATATCATATAATAATTTCTAATGGATACTTTTTTGTTTTCATATTATTCAGGATTTTAAAAAATAAAAGAGAGCAAGGAGGTATATTGATATAGTCAATGAAATAATCAAGGGAGAAGTCTTGTAATTATATTATGATGATTTAAAAAAATATATTGAAAAACTAAAACAGATATATAAATGTGAGAAAATTTAAAATGGCAAAAACAGTCCAGAGCCTAAGTTTTATACAAAATTCTTGAATATCACACATAGGAGATTTTACATTAATTTGGACTTATTCTCTTTTTTATTATTATTTTATTAGTTAATGAAAATTTACATTTAAATATAATTGATGTTTCTCTCCTCCTAGTTATTTTATATCATCTACTCCTCACCACACATGTAACTTTAATTTCTTTCTCAAAACACACAAATAAACAACAAACAAATAAACAAACTAATAAAAACCATTCCCCTAAACCAGGCAGTGGTTGTACATGCCTTTAATCCTAGCACTTGGGAGGCAGAGGCAGGTAGATTTCTGAGTTTGAAGCCAGCCTGGTTTACAGAGTGAGTTCCAGGACAGCCAGGGCTATACAGAGAAACCCTGTCTCAAAAAAACAAAAACAAAAACAAACAAACAAAATAATAATAAAATTAAAAAAAAAAAAAACATCATTCCCCTAAACCAAATTAAAACTGAAAGGAATTTTCCAGCACATGTTCAGAGACAACATACTTAAGTACCCTGAGACTTGGAGAGAGAATGCATACTGAATTTGGGAGATGCCTTGTAATTAGATAATGACTAATAGGGAATGATGATTTACTATAAAGGAGTTTTGAGTATCTCCTATTGAGAGATCCACCTATAAGGCCTATAAAGAAAAGGTGACACAGCCATTTCCACCAAAAATAGCACATTCATGATGCCAACACAGCTGTTTGACATAGACCAGCAAAGCTGAGTTCAATATTGTGATTGCAGTCATTCTGTCTTTCACTTTTAGGATTTTGGTCTCTACATGTTCCATTCTTTAGAACTTTCTGCATAATGATTCATTTTATTCCTTTTCCCAAGAAAATTCTTGTCCAAATTCTTAAGAAAGACCTAACTTTACTATCTCTTCTGCTTTTAATGAAAGAACTTTATCTGGCTGTAGAGGAATTTTAATCTAGCAACATGGATTCTCTGTCAAGGCATCACATCCAAAGTCCTTCTAGGTCTGTGTGATTTGACTGAAATATTGACATGTCCTTACTACACTCTGTTAATCCCAATCAATGTAGGTAAAGTTAGTTTGTAGAGGGAAGCATCCATGTTTGAAAGTGATGTCTAATTGAGGAACAGACAAAGTGGTGGATGAGAAAAAGATTTGTCAGAATGAGCCAGAGATAGGATATTCCCAACTCTCAAGAGAACAGAGAGGAAAGGGAGGTGACCTAAGAGATCAGCACACACACACACACACACACACACACACACACACACACACACACACACACACACACGCACAGAGAGAGAGAGAGAGAGAGGGGAGGGAGAGAGAGAGAGAGAGGAATAGTCAGCTTTACAGAGACCAGTTGGTCCAGTTTCTGGTAAAGACAGGAAAAGGCAGATAATGAGAATTAGACAGAAGAATAGAACAGATTCCCAGAGAAAGTTTGAGGGCAAGCAGTGTAATTCAAATTCAGTCAGAAGCTGAAAGAAGCTAGTAGATTGTATCTTTCAGCTTGGAGAGGAGTGTTGAGCCAGAACACTTAAATTGAACCAGCCAGCCAGAGTTTAGAAAGAACTAGAAAGGGTGAGCTTGTACAGCAGTAAGCCTCCTAGACAACAATTATTTCTAGTGAATAGAAGTTCCTCTTATATTACCTCTTGAATAGTCATTCTTGAATACTCAGTCTTTGTCCTGTGAAATCTGTGCAAATAACGATGCTACCTGATGACTAGTCAGTCATAACTCTAAGATTCCCCAGACCACTGTGTCACCCACTTCTTCCTGGATAACTTCTTATCTCCCCTTAGGCTATCCTCTAGTTGGCTGGAAAAGGCACTTAGCGAAGGGACATATCAAATCATGTATCTTGGAGGAGGAGGAGGAGGGGAGTAGCTGTTGATCTTAGAATCAAGTGACTAGGAGTGGCTAAGGGAAGGTGACTAAAAAGCTCCCAATTTAGCTAGAGGGCCTTTCTAAGAAAGGGACTAGGGTAGATAGGTACCACTATGTAGGAGTTAATAAGGGGAACACCTCTAAAGATATAAATATACCTGTATGATAGTGTTTGAAGAGATCCTGGTATCTTTCCCCTAATTGGATAATAAGAAAATATAAAGGGGAGATAAGTCTTCAAAAATTTATCAGGCCTTAATTGGTAACCCTGGTGTCCAGAAGGAAGGAAATGTGTTGCTCTGATATTGTGAGTACTACCTGAAGCTCCCCTAGATGGATGGGTTTGATTGGGTTAAGGAGCCCAGACTCCCTTATTTGTCTATGATCAGGCTTAAAAGTTCAGCTAGAGGACAATCTGGGCCTGATATATGCATGTCATGGGGGGCACTTGGGTGGTCAACAGCCCAAGGTCCTTATTTATGACAACTTCAACACGATTTGGATGGTCAGTGATGGTTTGTAAAGACCTGGGCTCAGTGACACTCCAAAATGCATTTGAAAAAGGGACCAAGAAATTCTTGGGCTTTGGAAGATAGATCAGCCTGAGAAATTGTTATTTCATGATGAAAGGATTTAGCTAGCATCAGGTGTTTTCCTTTCGGGGATTTCACATTTCTCTAATGGTACACTTAAATGTCAGTGTTAAGACACTTTCCTATAGAATAAGGGAAACTTTGGGAAAAATAAGTTGTCTTCATTAGAGTTTCCATTGCTGGAAGGAGACACCATGAGCAAGGCAACTCTTATAATGGACAGTATTTAATTGGGGCTTGCTTGTAGTTTAAGAAATTTTGTCAATTATCTTCATTCAGGAAGCATGGCTCCATCCAGGCAGACATGGGGCTGGAAGAGTGGAGAGAGCTAGATCTTGATCTGAAGGCAGCCAGGTAACACAAAGCTCCACCTATGTATAGAAGGCCAGACACCAAAACAGTGTCAATTCTTATGGATCAAGCATTCAAATACACAAATATATGGGGGGCATAGCTATTCAAACCACTACATAAGTCATGAGAAGTTGTTTTATTCTGGGTTCTCAGGATATAGATTGACATATTGTAAGAGGGCCTTTATAAGGTGCCCTATGAATTAAAACAGGTTTCCATGTTTGTACTACATGACTCCTTGGATATCTTTCATAATTTACTGCTGTAAGGGTAGCTTTATGGAGAATGGAGAGGAAGCAAGTTGTAAATTGATCTCTAATGTCTCCAGAGGTATTAAAGTTCCACTCAGGAAACAGATGAGACTCACCTCAGCCCCAAATGTGTGGATATTCCTAATTTGCTGTATTTAGTTATATGCCCTTGCCTGGCCCAGACTCATCTGTACTCCTGAGAAAGAAGTTTGTTAGTGAGAATAACGTAAATGTCATGGAAGCTAAGGCTGAGGTTGTAAGATTGGGTAAGATATCGGATCTCTTTAATGGAGGTAGATGAATTAGCGGTAGAAGATGCTGTTTTCAAATCCTTTTTTTTTTTTTATTAAGCCTTGTATTTTATGATCTTTCTTCATCTGTCATTTTTATTCTCAGGATAAAAAATCACCACACAAAATCCATCCAAATCTAAAATAACTTGGAGACCTATTGTTATTCCCTTGAATGTTGTTTAACTTGCCATCACCATTAATCAAAATGGACTTGAACTCACCTGGCATCCACCCATTTCAACCCTAGTAAAAATGGCTGCCAGCTATGTAATATCCTCTCTCCCAGTCAGATGGTGATAACACACTTATTGCTTTTATCCCAAAATGGTGTCTTACCACATGGTTCTTTATGTATAGATTTTAAACTATCAATCCCTGTATTACACGTTTTAAGTTACCACTTTTGATGGATTTTACAGATTTTTTTTAAACCATATATATTATACTTACAACTTTTGATGTTTAGCAAGTATATATAACAGTATTACAAACCTTAAAATGTATTCATAACTTAGCAAATGTTTAGAAAATTAAAGCAAAACCAAAAAGAATATGAAGTGAATAGTAATAATCCCCATTAGAAATAGTCTATCATTTTGTCTTGTTTTGTTTTTTGTTCTTTGTCATATAGTCAGGTGACATTCCTAACATGAAACAGAAATTTTGGAGAAATCTTCACACAACAAGCTTGGGACTACAGGAGGATGAGTCAAAACTGAACTCCAGAGCTACCTTTTCATTGAAGAGAAGGAGCATAAAACAGCAATTTAATATTACCTGTAACCCTTTGCTTTCCAAAGGAGATGACATTAGCTGAAGTACTCAACAAAGAGGAGATAGAATCTTTAGAAGTCATAACCAGAGGTTAAACACAGTCCCCACTTGAGGGATGGGGACACCCATCCTTCTCAAAATTTTAACTCAGAATTGCTTCTGTCTAAAGGAAATACAGGGACAAATTGTGGAGCAGAGACTGAAGAAAAGGCCATCCAGAGACTGTCCCACCTGGGGATCCATCCCAAATGCAGCCACCAAACCTAGACACTATTGCTGATGTCAAGAAGTACTTGCTGTCAGAAGCCTGATATGGATGTCTCCTGAGAAGTTCAGACAGAGCCTTACTGATACAGATGCAAAAGACTGAGTACAGGGACCCCAGTGGAAGAGATAGAGAACTGAAGAAGCTGAAGGGGTTCACAACCCCATAGGAAGAACAACAGTATCAACCAACCAGACCTTTCATAGCTTTCAGAACTAAACCACCAACCAAAGAATACACATGGAGTGACCCATGGCTTCAGCCACATATATAGCAGAGGATGGCATTGTCTGGCATCAGTGGGAGGGGAAGCCCTTGGTCCTGTGAAGGCTTGATGCCCTAGCATAGGTGAATGCAAGGGCAGTATGGCAGGAGTGAATGGGTGAGCAGGAGAGCACTCTCATGAAGGCAAGGGGTGGGGGTTGGGATGAGGTGTTTAGAAGGGAAACTGGGAAGGGGATAACATTTGAAATGTAAATAAAAAATAACCAATAAAAATAAAAAAAATGTTACCCATAGCTAAAATATACCTGAATCCTTACAAAAATGAAATTTTAAGCTTAGAAAAAAGAATGATTAGAGAAAGAAAATTTCTGAGCCCTAGATATAGACAATCCTCCAGAAAGGAGCTGAAAGATGTACCAGCCAGTGAGGAGAGTATGCACACTGAAGCTAACCTACTCCTTTTCTCTCTTACTCTTTCCCTCTTATATTGGCTTTGCAACACACAAATAGGTCCATCAACAGTAACTTATAGAAGACAGAATATCCACACAGTGAATGGAAGAAGGTAGATGACCAGACAAGAACCATCAGCTGTAGCAGAGATAAGAGCTTGAATGTAGGAAATCTCTCAATTTTCCTGATTTTTTTAAAGTAGTTGTAAAGGTCTAAAACAATATTAGGACCTAGGATACCATTAATCCATTTGGATTGGTTATATGGGGGATCTTAAGGACAGGTTTTATTGAAAAAGCAAATAAATTGAGTTTCAGGAAGAAAGGGTGCAGGGTTCCTAAGAGGCATACAAATGGAAAAGGAGAGGGTAGAGATTTCACTATTCCCATGGATGGGGGAGGGGTAGGAAAGATCATTGTAGCCTGTCTTTGAGGGCATATCCAGGACTCAGGGAAGATTGAACAAGGACCAAACCTTTAGTAGGTCATTACTGCACTTACCAGGGGTCAGAGCTAACTGCACAAGAAAACTCCATGGTTTCAATAAGTCCTAAATGTTTTCCAGAAGGCAATGAAAAACTGAGGTGAGAAATGAAGTCTCATCTATAGAAAAGGGAAAGAGAAAAAGGTTGCAGTGTGTCATAAAAGACACTGGGCAAGAAGTCGTGTGATTACAGGCAGTTCAAATAAGGAGGTTAAAAAGGGAAAGGCAAGGCATAAAAGGAACCTAATAGCAAAGTTCATGGTTGGAGGGACCGGGGTGGGAGTGGGGATGCTGGATGCTCAGTGGTCAGGTCTTTGGTCTCTGGGAAACATCCGCAATGACAAAAGGGAAAACTTACCTCAATTACCACCGGTAGAAGGAGCATCAAGCAATCAGTAAGCCGGAAGGTAAGTCAGGTGTGAGTGTAATGTAGATTAAAGATAGGGTCCCCTAAGAAGCTCTGACAGTACATGACTAATACAGAAGTAGAGGCTCACAGCCAACCATTGAACTGAGTACAGGGTCCCCAATGAAGAAGCTAGAGAAAGGACCCAAGGAACTGAAGGGTTTGCAGCCCCTTAGCATGAACAACAATATGAACTAACTAGTACCCTCAGAGATCCCAGGGACTAAACTCCAACCAAAGAGTACACATAGGGGGACTCATAGCTCCAGCAGCATGTGTATATCAGAGAATGGCCAAGTTGGTCATCAATGGGAAGAGAGGACCTTGGCCCTGTGAAGGTTCTATGCCCCAGTGTAAGGGAATGCCAGGGCCAGGAAGTGGGAGAGAGTAGGGTGATGAGCAGGGGGAGTGGGGAGGGAACAGGGGATTGTTTTAGTTTTTTTGAGTTTTTTATTTTTATTTTTTTTTCTTATTTTATTTTCTTTTTTTTTTCTTTTGGAAGGGAACCTGGAAAAGGAGATATTGTAAATAAAGAAAACATCTAATAAAAAAATCAAAAAAAAAAAAAAAAGATAGGGTCCCAGTACAGCTCATACCCCAAGAGGAAGCATAGGCACTGACAAACCTTAGCTGAGTCACACCACAAGGGCTTTTCCTTAAGAAGAAGCATCCTGGCAATCTGAACTAAAGAAGGCCACAAAGTTACACCACACAACAAGTTTCACACAAGAGAATTGTTGTGGAGAAAAGCAGAATGGCATCTGCCTCTGAACAGAAGGAGAAACAGCAGAAGGCTTGGTGAAGGGGGGACTTTTAAGAGAACATTTTAAAGCTTACTCAGTAAGCTAGTGGTGCCTATGTAGAAAGCGAGTAAAAAAGTACAGTGCAACAGTAACCATTGCTTGGCCTCAATTTGAAACATTGTTTGGGGATTACCTCTCCAAGCTCTGAGAGATGCCAAAGGCAAGGTGTTCTTTCCTTCTATATGTTTTCCGGCCAGGGATCAAGTCAGGGCTGAATATACTTTATTAGCCACATGTTTTCATATAGTCCCCCCCTTTATTGTTTTTGTTTTGTTTTTGTTTTCGTTTTGTTTTGTTTTTCAAGACAGGGTTTCTCTGTATAGCCCTGGCTGTTCTGTTCCTCACTCTGTAGACCAGGCTGGCCTCAAACTCAGAAATCTGCCTGCCTCTGCCTCCCAAGTCCTGGGATTAAAGGTGTGTGCCACCATCACCTGGCCCCTTTATTGCTTACTATTGATAATTAATCAGGTGTCAGGAAATTGGTGATATTATCATTAAGCTACTTTCTGATATATTAGGGTATCAAATCCATGGGGGAATGCTTGATATTCACTGTCATTGTGTAAAGGGGAATCATGGGCTGCTTATTCTGTTGCCAAGGTCTGAAAATCCTATAATAACAACTGGATAAAGGCCTAGTTAGAAAACTTTTAAATTTCTTGTTAAAGAAATGCAGGCAAGAAGCTTATACAGCAGGGTGGAATTAGCCAGATTAGAAACATAAGGAGAAGGGTATTTAAAAAGGCACTATTCTATTTCCTATTTGACCATTAATAATCCAGCAACCAGAGACATTAAACTGTTCCTTACATTTTTGGAGATCTGTTGGAAGTTGTCAGATCATGTCTTTTACTATGCTCAATGAATTCCCGTGGAAGGAACGCCTTTCTTAGCTGATAGTAGAACTAAGCCTTGCTGATTTTGTAGCACTATGGAGGCTAGCGAGTCTATTTGGTCTTAGAGGCTGAGGATGGTGTGAGCCAACTATTGGATGTCCTGAATGAACTGAGAGAAAAGCTGATAGTGTGAGTAGTCAGGACCATTGTTCTAGTAGTGACACTAGAATACCCAGGACTGTAAGACAGGCTAGAACCTGAACCATTTGTTTATCCTGTTATGCCTCTATAAACTCTGATAAAAATTGTCAAGTTTTCTTCTCTTGGTATCTCTCCTAGTTTTGGGAAAAGGCACACCTCGACACAAGCCCCACATTGCCCAGAGGGTAGGCATTGGTAAACTTGAGTAATGTAGAAGATTGAGACCTTATGAATGTTAAGCCATAGGGAGTGCATGGTAGTGCTCAGACTTCACATATTATTACAAACTTAGGAATATAGTTTTTCCATAAAGCATGTCCTGAGGAATTAAACCAATCTGTAATGCCAAAGAAAAATTATGGGAGAGAAAGGTGTGTGTGGTGGTTTGAATTGGCTTGGTCTATGGGAAGTAGCGATATAGATATATCCTTGTTAGAATACATATAGTCTTACTGGAGGAAGTATGTCACAGTGTAGGTATGTTTTTGCAGTTTCTTCTTGCTCAAGTTCTGCCCAATGCAACTGAGAGCCTCTACCTGGATTAATGCAAAAGACAGTCTCCTTCTGGCTGCCTTTGGTTCAAGAAGAATAACTCGCAGATCATCCTTCAGCACCATGTCTGCCTGCAGGCCGTCCTGCTTACTGGCATGATGATAATGGACTGAAACTCTGAAACTGTAAGCCATTTCCCAATTAAATGTTTTCTTTTATGAAAGTTGTCTTGCTCATGGTGTCGCTACATAGGAATAAAACACAAATAAGACAGTGTGGTAGTAATACTTGACTCAAAGAAGTTAGTGAGTGGTGAGGTAAGAGAGTCTAACAATCCAATGGATGAGCCCAAAGATGGTGGTTGTGTTATTTAGTACGTGATATGCAGAGATTCAAATTTGAAAGAAGAGATAGAACTGGCCATGAAGGCTAAGCAGTAGTATTGGTGTCCCTAAAGGAAAGATATTAGGGAGGCAAGAACCTTTGACGGGTTTTGTATTACAACTTTTGTTTTTGTCATTTTTTATATCTAGATATTTGGAGAGTGGGGTGGATACTCTCTCTATTTGAATTGTACTTGCCTTATGCCTGATAAACAGGTTGTAATAGAGTTTGTCAGTCATATGTTCTTCCCATCTTGTGTCCCATGAATCTTGAATGTAGAAGTGGAAGGATTCCTCCTGTAAGTAAAGATGAGAGTGAGAATTAGGACATATTTGCCCTATATAGTATTTGAAATACCAATAATGGCAACTCCCATAAGTTTCTAGCCATTTTTACAGTTTATTTTCCTCTTGGAAACAGAGACAACAGGATGTAAGCCCCGGCAAAATAGAAATGAATAAGGGAGTAATAGCAACTGGATTGCCCTTTGACATCCTTATATAGAGTAATTTCTGGACCATATTGGTAAAGAAGTGCCCTCTTAGACATAAAACACCCATATGAAGAAGCTACTCCTAACAGGTGTAGATAGGAAAAAACAGTGGATAAGAGAGAACTTTTAGATAGAAAAAAAATGGATCATTTGTTTGTGCAGTAGCAGAATGTGTTACCATCTGGAAGAAATGAAAATTGCGTATGTCACTTTTGGTCATTGGGCTGCACTGACATCAAACTGTGGTAGCAGATCAAGGCTTTGGTAAATCTGAGTTTATCAAATTAGAGATCTCTGCCAAAGGGACTTTTATAAACCCAAAGTGGGATCCAAGAGACAAGAAAGAAACCATTATACTTCCAAGACAGAACTAAGAAACAAGGTTGCAGAAGGCAACAATGGTTTATAAAAGCTTTGTGACTTATCAGACTGCTCCTATTCGGAGGAGACAAGGAAACAGGAAGGGTTCCAATACAAAGGGAGAGTAGTTTAATCACTAGAGAGTTGTACACGTGGTGGGTTCCCAGAGGGTCTAGCAGACTCCATGAGACTCCATGAGACAGAGTGGACAGAGAGTAGCTAAGGGAGATGGATAGTTAGAGCAAATGAGAAGAAATGAACCCTAGATTTGGAATCAAATAGGGTGGGTGTCAGAAACTAGCAGAAACAAATGAATCATACTTAAAGAGAATAAAATCTGCAGGCTGAGTCAGATCAGAAGCTTTGTTCAGAGTGACCAAGTCCTTTTACACATTGAAAGGCAGAAGTAATTGCTGTTAGTTCCACCTGCTGTTTAGTGGTACATGCTGCAAAAGTCGGTTGAAGCTTATGGAAAGGCTTATCAGTGGATGCAAGCAACTTCACATAAGGGATGAGCAAAAAGAGAAAGAGGGGATCTAGAAACAAGAAGCCAGGCTTCCCTAGGAAGAATAGAATTTCACCCTTGGTGATGTAAATTGTGCATGACTGGATTAAGCATCATCTACTTAGGATAATGACCTTGTGAGTTGGAATAATAGCTAGTCTTAGAGATGAAAACTGAGGGGTAGACAGCTGGACATTAAAATGTTAGACATGAATCCCTGGCCAGACATAAAGTTTGGTAAATAGAGGTGTCAGCTTGGCTAAATTGTAGGAGCAGACTACAAAGGAAACCATCATCGGTGTATTGTATAAATTTAGATTCAGGAAGAGAAAGAGAGGAAATCAGAAGCCAAAGCATCCCAAATAGATGTTAGCTATAGGATGGTACAGGTGAGTTGAGTAAAAAGGGGGGGGGGTGAATCAGTTCAAGGAAAGGCAAATATCTTTTGTGATTGGAAGTCAAAAGAATAATAAAGAAGGCATCCTTGAGCACTGAGAAAGTGAAATGAGAGTTTCCCGAGGCAATGGTAGAAATGAGAGTGTAAGTCTCATTGTGTTTTCTCAGATGAAGAGATGAGGAGAGACATAACCAAACTTTCACAATACATGGCTTGAGCTGAGGCCAGAGGTTCTAACTATTCCTAGGCCTAGCTCTGGAAGCTTCTAGCTTCCATACAATCTAATTTTCTGCAATCCTGAACCTTCAAGGCTTTAGCTTCCAATCTCCATCTACTAACGTAGGACCAAATTGTTTCAGACTCTAAGACTTACTAAATTCCCCCTTTCTAGACATTTCTGAACTCTAGCTGGCTGACTCAATTCAGCTGTTCTGGTTCAATTGCCTCTCCAAGCTGACTGATTCAAATTAGCTGTTCTCTGCTCCTTACTGAATTGTTTTGCTTGGAAAAACTGCCTCTGAACTTCCAGGAACTGAGCAAAACTGAATTCACTGACTGTAGAAACTGAATGGAATTTTAGGAAACTGCATGAAATTCAATTGAATTCAACTCCTCTCTCCCTGCAGTGCTCTTAAGTAGTGATAAGACTTGCATTTTCCTATCACTGACTCATTCTGTCAAATCTTTATCTGATTTGTCAATTTTTCTGACTCTCAGTTAGACCTCATTGTTTGGAATTAAAGATAATGTACTCAGGATGAGACTGTATTACAGCCAGAATGATTAAAAGTATATACTAAGGATGTTTCTGTATTCCAGCAAGATCACAGAGACCTAGGTCTTTGGATGTGATCCCTTGGCAAACTAGAATGTTGCTTGATTAAAATTTCTCTGCAGGAAAGTATAAGGATACTGTCTAGTGTAGAAGAACCGCTGAAGAGATAATACATCCAACATCTATTCACATGCTATTGGAAAAGTACAACATGGCAGGAAGGCAGGAAGTGCTGCTTAGCCAATTTTGTCACAGGTGTGCAGATTTCCAAGGCTTGAGATTCTGAGACAAGCCAGGGGTAGGATGCTTTTCCTTGGCCCTGGGCTTGGATTTGGGGTGAAGTCAGGGTGTTGTTTATGGCATTTAAATGTGCCCCTGCCATGGGAAACAGAGAGAGAGAGAGAGAGAGAGAGAGAGAGAGAGAGAGAGAGAGA
>NW_022196915.1:70029795-70038367 GCF_008632895.1 Mastomys coucha
GAGAAGAGGGAGGGACAGAGGGAGGGAGGGAACAAGAGGGAGAGGGAGAGGGAGAGAGAGAGAGAGGGAGAGAGAGAGGGGGGAGAGGGAGAGGGAAAGGGAGAGAGAGGGAGAGGGAGAGAGAGAGAGAGGGAGGGAGAGAGAGGGAGAGAGGGAGAGAGAGGGAGAGAGAAAGAGAGAAAGAGAGAGGGAGAGAGGGAGAGAGAGAGAGGGAGAGCATCTCCTACTCTCTAGCTCTGACATTTCTTAAACTGACTATACCAAGCTGATTTAAACTCACAGAGATCTTCCTGACTCTGCCTCCAAAATGTTGGAATTAGAGATGTACATCACTTTGCCAACTTTAAATGTGTCTATTAAGGATATATTGGTCTCTGACTTTTCTCTTGCTTTCTGCTTGTTTCTTGACCACATGAGATAAATAGATTCTATCCTGAATGGGCTTTCTGTCTTAAATTTCTGACTTATCATGGGAAAAGGGACAAAGCAACCATGAATTGACACTGCAGAAACCTTAGCCAAAGTAATACTTTTCTCTATTAAAGTCAACTTACATATTTTATCAAATTAGCAGACATCTAACATGAAAAGTGTTTAGAAACTAATAGACAATATAGCTTAAGTTTTAAACTTGTAAGATTGGAATTGGTTTGGTAACTTCAAAACATCTTATTTTTTATTTTCTAAGTTTAGATCTACATATGTTACATAAAAAAGAAAGCCATATACAAGCCTCCTTTCCTTACCTTCTGTTACATATTGTACCTCAACAATAATCTGTTTCCTTCAAAAATATACATTTCAGTCAAAAGCAATCAATTAAACTACTACTAACTTCTTCTATTGTGGAAACTATTTTAAATGAAGGCTGTTGTTCATGATCAATAAAAATGTGATTTTTGTTTGGACTATTCCATATATGGTATTAATCATCTTATGATGTAAATATAGTCCTCGGAAAAGTATTAATCTGCTCATCCCAAACACCAATAGCACTGTGGTTGAAAAGCAATAGAATACAAGCAACTATACCATTTGTTTTCATAAAGTGTTTTCTAACATAAGAAAAAAAATTCTATTGATCCAGTCTGTAGCTAGTTTGATTTGGTTTGGCTTGCCATAAACTGAAGAAATGACCTAAATTTAATGCACCTTGGCTTTTTTTTTTTTTTTTTTTTTTTTTTTTGAGATTCTAGATAAGAAACTATATAATTTTGAGGTAGAAATGTTCTAAATGAAGCCCACTATACGTATGGAATGTGGTGAATTTCTAGAGAATATAGATCCCTGTTGACTTTCTGAAGGTCTACGTCTTTTAGAAAATACAAAACCAGTAATGGTCTTCAGAGTATTTTATTAAAATAAATATTTATTTCCACAACCAAATTGACTGTGCTTCACACAATCACTTAAATATGCAGTTATTACAATTTGACTTAGCCTGAATGGAGATGGGTCTAGTTTGCATGTAGGGATGGAACAGGTGTTCAAAAATAGATTGAATATTTGCCCCAGGCTAGAAATGTCAGTCAATAATGGGTTTCGAACAACATCCAGCATGTGTCTCTGAGCACACCTTCTTTAATAGGATGTTCTTCTGAAAAGAAAAAGGAGCAGGGACAGATGCTTCAAATAAGAGAACTGACAATGACTGTCAAGAACTTCTGTCTTAAAGGAAAGGCAGAAACTGGTAGTCTAGGCAACCTGGGAAACCATGAGATAAGATGAAGCACAAGGGGACCCATTACACCCAAAACTCATAAAGCAGGGCATCTCTATAGGCAATCTGTGGGTAGAGAACTATATTCAGGGAAGGTTCCAAACAAAATGATAAGTATAAATTTGAGAAGAAATGCAATTACCTAGATTTCAATTATTTTACTTAAAAATACCTTCATAGGGAAGGTGATTAAAAAGAGCAAACTATAAGCTTGCAGACAATTGCAAAATTGTTCAGCTAATAAGAGAACTATGCTTACTTTGAACATTTCTTTAACACCATATTTGGCATTTGCCGTAAATCAAATTTAGTATTGAGTTCTCCAAAATTATAGCTTATAACAATAAATTTCATAACATTACTAATATGGAACCAGAATACTATAAAATTTAATTTTATCTATAAGATTGCTTAATTCAATTGCAATATTCAGCACATGAATATTATACTTGCTTGACTTAATTTTATTATTTGAAAATTTGTGATTGTCATATTTTGAATTTTGGCAATTTCGTTTCCATGGCCCACATTGTGACTTTCCAAAGGATATCCTTAGACTTAATTTTTTGTATTTATTATATGAATAGCCTAATGTATATTTAAATCACATGTTATTTGCATAGTAGCATTTTAAATTATCTTAGAATATAAAATACATACCGATATCAGATGGTTATTAAAATCATTGAATACTATAGCTATCATTCTCCCTTCCACACTAGTAGTGGTTTTTTTTTTTTGAGAAAATATTACATTCACTGTCATAATTATAAGAATCCTGTGGCCAGGCAGTGGTGGTACATACCTTTAATCCCAGCAGAAGGCAGAGAGGCAGGTAGAAGTCTGAGTTCAAGTCCATCCTGGTCTACATACTGAGTTCCAGGGCATCCCGGGCTATACAGAGAAACCCTGTTTCAAAACAAAACAACAACAAAAAAAAGAAACAGGTGTTTTACAGAGAAAGATGCTGATATAGTTACTGTGACATCTGTTTAAATAAGAAATAAGTAATTTTTAGTAATCATTAAACAATATTGCTTAAGTTCATAGAGTTAAGATGATATCGAGGACTATGACAGTTTATGTATCTGCCTGATATACGGTATTCAAAAGTTTGATGGTAAATTTCATAAAATAGAAATGTCAATACTGGATATTTTACTGAATTTATGAATGATATAAGTATGAATGACACTTCCAACATTCAGCTACTATGCTGCATTAAAACATTAGTGAAGTGGAAGTTTCTGGTTGTGTTATGTGAAGCAGACTCACATGGTGTTTTGCTGAGTCAAGAACCAGGGGAGTACACATGATATTTGAAGAGAGCATAAATAGAACTTCACAGACAGTGATGGCATGCTTGCATACCTGGCTAGCCCTGCAATGTGTCATTGGTCAAATGTCTTTGCTGATCTTCACTCCTGGACTGCTGGTATCCTCTGACAAACAGAGATTGAAATTGCCCCAGAGAACTACATCCAAACAGGTCCATATCCCCTTGTACAATTTACAATCTTTTCTCTCCTACCTTGGGACAGTGGGCTAGAAGGGAGGTTGAAGAATTTGAGAACCCCAATTAAAAGTACTTTGTACAAAGAATCTAAGCCTGCCCATCATGGTCATCTACACTCTTGTTCACTAAATATCCAAAGTTTATTTCTGGTCTATAGAAAAAATAATTTTGGCTGATTAATTGTCTAAAGTTCATTCAGAGAATTGTGAATAAAACCATAGCAGCTGTCTTTCAGGTTATAGAAATTAATTGTATTATAAAATGCTCACAGTTCTGTTTATCTTAAAGATTGTAGGTTGACAACATAGGAATTGGAAATTTTTCCATAAGCCTGTATTATAGGGTATCAACAACTTTTCAGTATTCCTCTTTCAGTATAAATTGTGAAAAAGATCATAATGTTACTTTCAAAGGTTTAATTTTATCATTTTAAATTATGTTCAGTTGTCTCTGTATCTGCATGTTGGGATGTGAACTTGACAAAAGGTATCAGCTTAGGCCAGGGGTATGAGATTCTGTAAAACTGGATTTATAGACATTCAAACTGTACTGTGATATAAGGGCTAAAACTGAATGTAGGTTACCTCAAAGAGTGGCAGGATCTTAATTATTGAGACCACTTTCTTGTCTCTGAAAATTCGTATTTCTGTGTTGCTTTAAAGCCTCTCTGTGTTACAATCAAACTTTGTTTTGATACCAAACACCATAAAACACCTAATACTGTCAATAATCCAATATCTTTTACATGCAAAATAAAAATCTGAAGTTATATGAAGAAAATAAGTGATATACAAGTCTTCTTACAAGTCATGCCATAGTATTGATCTCTAGTGAAGCTAATTTCAGTCATGAAAAATCTTGATTTTCTGGCTTTGATATGCTTTAGTAATTGATCTTATATTTCTCATCCATATAAACCAGTTTTAATAACTTTTTTCCTGTGTTTCCATTTTTCTTCTAGGATGATAACTCAAATGTATATACTAAGCATTTGATTTCCTTCATTTTTAAGATTTATTTTTTATTTTTTATTTATTTTATATGTATGCGTACACTGTAGCTGTACAGAAGGACATGAGCCATCATGTGGCTGCTGGGAATTGAACTTAGGACCTCTGCTTGCTCTTGCCCTGCTTGCTCTGGTCCTGCTCACTCCAGGCCCTGCTCACTCCAACCTAATACACTGTAGCTGTCTTTAGACACACCAGAGGAGGGTGTCAGATCTCATTAGGGGTGGTTGTAAGCCACCATGTGGTTGCTGGGATCCAAACTCAGGACCATCGGGAGAGCAGTCAGTGCTCTTACCCGCCGAGCCATCTCGACAGCCCTTGATTTCCTTCTTATAGTGTCTACTTTTCAACTCATAGAAATGTGAGTCTCTTTTATATATAAGTTTTCAAATAACTTTTACAATTCAATTTCTCTTCATTTCTATATTTCATGCTATTTTTATTTTAAATATTTATTCTGCAACTTAACTTTCTAATTACTATACAAAATATCAAACATTATTGGTAAGCTTGTATTATATATCATATTGTATATGAATTTCAGAGTTTTACACTTTTGGATTTTTGGTATAATGATTATTGTATATAATAATCAATTAGACATACATTGTAATTTATTATAAATACTATTTATAAATTAATAAGCTATTTTAAAATATTTTGATATGTTAAAATTACTTTTGAGGTGATCTCAAATGTATGCATAATAGTTTGATCATACTACTAAAAATTAAAAATCTACCCAATGTACTTCAAACATAATTGTATTACCAGTTTTTATCTTGTTAAATATTTTTGGATAACATTTTGAATATATCAAATACTATAAAAAGCATTAATGAATTGCATTTAAAAGAGGCTGAGAAAGAAATTAGAGAAAAAACTCACTTCACAATAGTCACAAATAATATAAAATATCTTGGTGTAACTCTAACCAAACAAGTGAAAGACCTGTATGACAATAACTTCAAGTCTCTCAAGAAAGAAATCAAAGATCTCAGAAAATGGAGAGATCTCCCATGCTCATGGATTGGAAGAATTAACATAGTAAAAGTGGCCATCCTACCAAAGGCAATCTATAGATTTAGTGCAGTCCCCATCAAAATCCCAACACAATTCTTCAAAGACATGGAAGGAACAATTCTCAAATTAACCTGGAAAGGCAGAAAACAGAATAACTAAAACAATTCTTAACAATAAAAGAACAGCTGGGGGAATCACCATCCCTGACCTCAAGCTTTACTACAAGGCAATAGTGATAAAAACGGCATGGTATTAGTACAGAGAAGGACAAGTTGATCAATGGAATAGAATTGAAGAATCAGAAATAAAACCATACACTTATGAACACTTGATCTTTGACAAAGACACCAATGTGGGGAGAGGAGAAACTGATCTGGTATTGGGTGAGGGAAAAGGACTGAAGCCCTGAAGGCCAGAAGAAAGAATGGAAACAAGCAACCTCAGGAAATAGGAGGTTGGGGGGACCTCCCAAGAATGTACCAGAAACCTGGAAAGTAAGAGACTCTCAGGAATATAAAGGGAGGGACGCTGGATGAAATGCTCGACAGTGGGGAGAAGGAACTTGTAGAGCCCACCTCTAGCAGGAAGACAAGGCATCAAGTGAGGGATGGAGTTGCCATAAATGTTCTGTCTGAAAAAATTACAGGGATGGACATGGAGAGGTGCCTGAGGAAAAGAAGGTCCAGTGACAGGCCCAAAGTCGATCCAGCTCAAGGGGATCCCAGGCCTGACAGTATTACTGAGGCTATGGAGAGCTCACAAAATGTACCTATCATGACTGCCCTCCGAAAGACCCAACAAGCAGCTGAAAGAGTTAGATGCAGATATTTGCACCCAACCAATGGACAGAAGAAGCTGACCCCTGTTATTGAATTAGGGAAGGCTGAAAGAAGCTGAGGAGAAGGACGATCTTGTAGAGGACCAGCAGTCTCAATTAATCTGGACCCCCAAGATTTCTCAAACACTGGACCATCAAACAGACAACGTACACCAGCTGGTATGAGGCCTCCAACACACATTCAGTAGAGGGCTTCCAGATCTGTATTCATTCAGAGATGATGAACCTAACCCTCAAGAGACTGGAGGCCCCAGGGAGTTTAGAGGTTAGGTGGGGTGGGAGGGTGGGGGCATCCATGCAGAAACAGGGGGTGTGGGATGTGGAGCAGTCGGAAGTCAGATGGGGTGTGGGGAGTGGAATATGGAGTGTAAAAAATAAGTTAATTAAAAAAATATATGGCAGTGGAAAGCGGGCCTTGTCCTCAGCAGTGCCTCCCTTCCACTGGGGAAATGTCCTCCTGTCCAGGTATGCTTTGAAAAACAAGCTAGGAAAGTCTCGATATGTTTTAGAATTTCTTTTCCATCAGAAATGTTCTTGCCTATGATACTTGTCAAATTTAAAGGCAGAAGCCGTCCGAGAAGATGTGATGCCAATTAATTACAATGAGTTACAAAGGATGTACTATACACCTGCTAATCTACACAGCTTTGCATTTATGATCTCCCATTAAGATGTTTTCTATTTGGCTTTCAAGTCTGTTATCTCAAAACTCCCTGCCACTGTGACAGATTTGTGCTCTCTGTGGGTGCAGGGCTGACTGGGTCACCTGGGTCCGTCTCTATACTTCACACATGCTTGTATTATTGATTAGACGTGAAGTAACATCGCCCATTCCAAGATTGCTGTCTTTAAGGTCCTCAGATGGTGGTGCTTCTGAGAGATGATTGATCAGTGGACAATAAATTGAGAACTGGATCAGTCCCTTGAAGAATACATAACAGAATGGACTGTTAGAAGGTAGGTCCTTTGGAGAGGGTGGTTGAGAGGGATGCGGCTATGAAGCATATATTTGGTGTCAACCATCCATCTCCCTCTCCTGTTTGCCACTAGGTGAACCACCATGCTCTGTCACACAGTATGCACACTAGTGCACTGCCTCACCAAGCACAGGCCTAGAAATTACAGCACCAAGAAGCATAGACCCACATCACAGAAATTGTGATAAAAAAGAAATATTTCCACCTGAATTGGTTTTTTTTTTTTTCAGATATTACATCATAGTGAATAAAGACGGTTTAAGGAGTTGGCAAAAAAAAAATGCATTTAAAAATCAAAACAATAGACTGATAATGCAACTCTACATTAGAAAACATAAGTCAATTGATGAAAATGTGTCTTAAAATAAGATGTTATAATTCATTGAGCGTCTTCAAGGTCCAAGTTATCTTTCATTTGCATTCCATGAAGCTCTTGAGCAAAAGGAACTTTATAAATTATTAACTAAACATGGATAGATACAACATTAATACTCTTTCTTTCATTTTAAAACATTATTTGCAGAAGTAAAATTATTCAAATTAGAACCACAACTCTAATTTTAACCTTTCAGTTAGATTTTGTAACTTTTTTCATATCATTTTTGGACTATATATTTAAAATTGGAACATATGGGGAAATGTATCCTTTCTTGAGCCATAATTTGCTGTTTTAAACATATATAAACACAAGGATACGTCTCTTTATTATTTAGTAAAGAAAGCTTTGATTTTGATATTTTACATAATTTCTAAACACACTAAAAAGCCACATGTGTCCATATTGAAAAAACTAAACTTATGTAATAATAACTAAGACTGTGCCCATATCCATGCCTTTGAAGCTATTTTGCAAGTATGTTTAGTATAAAGTTCAATTTAATAAGTTAATATAATAATGTTTTATAAGTAATATCAAATAAAGTTGCCTTCAAAATGTTCAAAAACCAAACAAAAAGTCTTCATATATTCAATATGCTATTTCTCTACTTTAATTTTATTCACATTTCCAAAATAGAAGCATGTATAGATTTTACTATTTTTGTATTGTAAGACTATTTAGACGCTTTTGGATCACAGTTATCAAAATTTCTTTTTTTTGTTTTTTTGTTTTTTTCGAGACAGGGTATTTCTGTGTAGCCTTGGCTGTCCTGGTACCAGCTTATAGACCAGGCTGGCCTCTAACTCAGAAATCCGCGTGCCTCTGCCTCCCAAGTGCTGGGATTAAAGGCGTGCGCCACCACCGCCCGGCCCAAAATTTCTTAAACAAATAAAGTAAGGTAGAAAAAAAGTGTTGTTACTCACAGTTCCAGAGTTTGATTCCTTAACGGTGGGGAGATATAAAACAGCATTGCTGCTTGATGTTGGTAGCCTGTAGCATTCATGTCTGTATAACAGGACATCATGAAGCAGAGGAGCAGGAATCCTTAAATACATGCCTCTACATTATCACTTCCACAACTAGGCTCATATCCTAAAACTTTCAATGCT
>NW_022196915.1:70038377-70044469 GCF_008632895.1 Mastomys coucha
TGCTTCTTTGACAATACGGGTCAGACACAGACAGAGATTTCACACACAGGAGACATAAAAAGTAATTAAGTACATTTTAAACAATGTATGTTATTGATTTTCTTAGGACCACTGGAATGCATATTTAACATTTCCTCATTAATTTATAAGATATTGCTTTTAAAAATCTTTTGAATAGAGTTAGAAATATGCTATGTCAAAATGCCAGGAAGAAGAAACATTGGGATTTATTTTTCATGTTTTAATTTAAAAGTGAAGTATGGCATGAATAAAAATGAACTATATCTTTTAAAATATTAGATTGATAGACATTCCTCACTTATTATGATACAGGAAGAAGAAAATTATAATTCTAAGATATTATGAATTAAATATTTATCTTGACAAAATGACAATAATTTGACAAATCCTTTATATTTATTTATATTTCATTTTTGACTGCCATATGAATAGAGTATGTCACAAAATTAACATAATTATGAAGTCTATCACTAATTATTAAGATGTTCAGTATATACTTAGGAAATATGTTGAAAATGTGTTGTGATGAGGATTTTTTAGTATAACTTCTTGTACACTAAGTATAAAACTTAGAATGACTTCTGTGAATGACATTTGCTATATTCAAGAAAAAAAATGTCTCCCAAACCAAGACTAAGAAAAGATAGCATCACTTGAATTATAGCAGGCCAAGGTTAGACTTGACAAGCTAATTCTCTAAAGAACTAACTTAATTCCATATAATTTTTTAATGTATAAAGTTGAAAGATAAAATTATTTCATATTTTAAAATGACTTTAAGCCATTACAAAATCAAAACAGTCCTCCACCCTCCCCAATAGAGCAGGCCCTGGAGATCCATCGCCTAGGCATTGCTTGAAGTTGGCTTCTTGGAATAGTGAATGTATTCTCAGACTGATTTATATCTGGAAGAATTTTAAATGAGATTTTAATAGGTCAGGAAGGAATTCTAGTACTTGAGTGTTCATAGATACCGCTCTATCACTTATTTCATTCCAGGAACATTTAGGGAATTGCAAATTCCTTAAATTTGAATTACTGCTGGACTACCACTATTTGCTTGGCTGTGCTTATTATTAAATCACAACTCTATTAAGTCAATGATTTTCAAGAGGTCAGATAGTTGATATCTGGTTTTGAATAACTGCTTTACTGAAAATGTTCCAGACTAAACAGAATTCAACTCTTTTGGATAATGTCCAAATTTACAGTGAGAGGAGAGTCTGAAGGAATATTTTGAACATATCAGACATGTTGTTGAGTTGGTTTGTTGTTTATTACTTAAAAATAAAACACATAAAATATCAACAAAACCCAATAGCGATGTTTTATCATGACTTGGAGGACTGACTATACTCCACTTGGCTGTTATTTCATGTAAAATATATGGAAGCAATACTACCAATGTAGTTATATCTACTGGTATCACATCTGAGATTCAGCTGACCACCTTTTCAACATTGTTTCTACCTACTTAGTAGCTTGTTATATATTTTCTTAATGCATAATATGTAGCCTCCAAGCAACAGGGGAGTAAGTTAACTGTTTCCTTAGGGCCTGGACACAACATTTCCAAATTCAATTTGTTCCATGTATTCCACATAAAGAGAGTCTAAAATCCACATTATGAAGTATGACATACATCTAAAGATGGCAGAAATTATTGGTTATTATACTAGAATACTATCTCCTTGGTAATATTGTAACAGAAAAATAGAAATGTAATGATTATTTCCAATGATTTTTTAATTATTTTTCTTTGGCAAGCTGACATGGAATATAAAAAAAGAAAACATAGCTAAAATAACTTGTTTAAATTTTTGAGTATTAAATCATTGGCTAATGGAAATATAAATTTAAATTACTTTTTTAATCTGTGATAGCTTCATCAAATCTTAACCACTATAAACTAATACTTCTAGTATCATTTTGGAAATGGCCTAACAATATTTTAAGTTATATATTTGTAAGATGATTAGAACAAAATGTAAATATGACAATTAGCTTATTTTAAACTGCTCTTAATTATAAACACACTTAGGAATTCTAAGAGACTCTAAATATTCTATTAGAGTCTTATCTTTGACAATATTAGCATTATATTTGGCAATAAATTTGTAACCTTGTTTTAGCAATATTGTTTAAATTGCATTAATTTTAATTTATTTAATTTAATTAATTCATTTTATTTTATTAAAATGAATGCTTTGTCTACATGCTTGTACATTATATTTATAAATTATCCAGGGAGACCAGACTGGTCATAGGACTACTGGAAAAAAAGTTATAAAAGGTTGGTAGTGTCCATGTTGGCACTGGGAATATACACAGTTCTGGAAGAGCAGACAGTGCTCTTATCCACTAAGTGATTTTTTTAATTAAATTAATTAATTTTTACAGTTCATATTTCATTCTCTGCTCTCCTCCCCCTATCCACCCTCCAACTGTTCCACACATTATACCTCCTCCCTACACCCCCTGTCTCCACATGGATGCCACCCCCCTACCCCACCTGATCTCTAAACTTCCAGGGTCTTCCAATTTCAGGAGGGTTAGGTGCATCATCTCTGAATGAATACAGACTCAGAAGTCCTCTACTGTATATGTTTTGGGGGCCCCATATCACCTGGTGTACGCTGTCTGTTTGGTCGTACTGTGTTTGAGAGAACTTGGGCTCCAGATTAATTAAGATTGCTGGTCCTCCTACAAAATCACCCTTCTCTTCAGTTTATTTCAGCCCTCCCTAACTCAACAACAGGGGTCAGCTGCTCTGTCCATTGGTTGGGTGCAAATATCTGCATCTGATTCTTTCAGCTGCTTGTTGGATCTTTCAGAGGGCAGTCATGATAGGTGCCTTTTTGTAACCGCTTTATATACTCAGTAATAGTGTATATTTCCTAACGAATTCTTTGCTACAGATTCATGTAACAGATTTTATGAATATTCCTCTGGTTCTTTAATTTTATTTATCAAATATAAAGGGCAGAAAATACAGGCAAAAGGTTTCTATAATATTGCATGTGTTCTTAAAAAGTATATCTAATGAATCTATCTAAAATAGATTGTAAAAGCTACACACTAAATTTTAGAATTCTGTCTGAAGAAATGAATCGTAGCTTACCTGAAAATAACAAATAAGTAGTTTTTTTTCTCAGCAGGAAATATCTATATCTTTATTACATTTTATAATGTATAAAGCATACTTTGATGAAAATATTGTTTGTATCTCATATCTGTTTGGTGGGCCAGTGTCTGAGATATCCAAGTTAATTGAGACTGCTGGTCCTCCTACAGGGTCACCCCACTCCTCAGTTTCTTCCCTAATTTTCCCCAATTCAATCATAGGGGCCACAGCTTTTGTCTATTGGTTGGATATAAATATCTGCAACTGACTCTTTCAGCTGCTTGCTGGGTCTTTCAGAGGGCAGTGATGATATGGCCCTTCTTTGAGCACTCCATTGCCTCAGTAATATTGTCAGGCCTTGAGGCCTCCCCTTGGGCCTGATCCCACTTTGGGCCTGTTGCTGGACCTTCTTTTCCTCAGGCTCTTCTCCATTTCCATCCCTGCAGTCTTTTCAGACAGGAACAGTTATAGGTCAGAGTTTTTGACTATGGGAGGCAAGCCCATCCCTCACTTGATGTCCTTTCTTTCTACTGGAGGTGGACTCTAGAATTTCCCTCTCCCTACTGTAGGGCATTTCCTCCCTTTGAGTCCTGAGAGTCTCTCACCTCTCAGGTCCCTGATACATTCTGGAGGGTCCCCCCACCTCCTAACTCCTAGGTTGCCTGTTTCCATTCTTTCTGCTGACCCTCAGGGCTTCAGTCTGTTTCCCCGACCCAATACCTGATAATGTTTCCCTTTTCCCCTCCCTGTTACCATTTCCTATTCAGGACCCTCCATTCCTACTCCTGTAATTGCTTTCTTCTCCCTCCCAGGTGGGATTGAGGCATCCTCACTTGAGCCCTTGGGTTTGTTTTGAGTTCTATAGACTGTATCCTGGGTATTCTGTACATTTTTGGCTAATATCCACTTATTAATGAGTACATACCATGCATGTTCTTTTGGATCCGAGGTACCTCACTCAGGATGATATTTTCTAGTTCCATCCATTTACCTGCAAAACTCAGGATGCCCTCATTCTTAATAGCTGAGTAGTAAGTATTCCATTGTGTGATGAACCACATTTTCTATATCCATTCTTATGTTGAGGGACATCTGGGTTGTTTTCAGCTTCTGGCTATCAAAAACAAGGTAGCTATGAATATAGTAGAACACGTGCCCCTGTGGCATGGTGGGGCATCTTTTGGGTATATTCCCAAGAGTGGTATATCTGATCTATGGTAGATCTATTTCCAATTATCTGAGGAATCTCCAGATTGATTTCCAGAGTGGTTGTATCTGTTTGTAATCCCACTAGCAATGGAGGAGTTTTCTTTTTTCTCCACATCCTCTCTAACACGTGTTGTCACCTGAAGTTTGGTGGAATCTCAGGGTCGTTTTGATTTGCATTTCCCTGATGACTAAGGACTTTGAACATTTCTTTAGGTATTTCTGTTGTAAATTCTCAGTTTAGGTCTATATCCCATTTTTTGATTGGGTTGTTTGGTTTTTTTGGTGATTAATTTCTTGAGATATATATATATATATATACATATATATATATATATATATATATGTATATATATATATATATGAATGATATTAGTTCTCTATTGGATGTGGGGTTAGTGGAGATTTTTTTTCCCAGTCTGTAGGGAGCTGATTTATGGTTTTCTTTTCTTTTTTTTAAGATTTATTTATTGTTATGTGTAAGTACACTGTAGCTGTCTTCAGACACACCAGAAGAGGCCATCAGATCTCATTACAGATGGTTATGAGCCACCATGTGGTTGCTGGGATTTGAACTCAGGACCTTCGGAAGAGCAGTCAGTGCTCTTTCCCACTGAGCCATCTCACCAGCCCTGATTTATGGTTTTCAACTGAGCTAACTCTATGCAGAAAGCAAAATACTGAATGATAGCATGCAATGGAAGACTCCATAGTAACTAACGCCTATAGTTGAAGATGATGTATAGAACAATGGCCTTTCCCCTGCAACTATTACAATCAATCCAAACAGCCTATCTTTAGTCATTTTTATTATTATCACTTCCAAGAGAACCATACAAATTAGAAAATATAAATCTAGGAAAAAAAGAAATAAAACAAAGTAAATTATCTTCTTCAACAGAAAAAATAATATTCAGAATAACAAAAAATTAAGGCAGTGTTAATGTTACCTTTTATAAATAAAACTTTCTTCACAAAGCAGGAATAGTTTTACTAAGGCAACTTTCTTTTGTGACTTTTGTCTACTCGTTCAATGATTATAAAAAAGCAAGGCTTTGAAATGCTTAAAAATTTAAAGGCCAACTTCATGACAATATAAGTTACTTCAAAGTATTTAACAAAAATTAAAAATGTGATATGTACTAAGACACTCATTTTCTTGAAAAATGAAGATAGTGAGATTTTAACTCTATTGACAAAATACCCAATAATGTTTATATTTAATATATACCAGTTGATAGAAAGATAAGGATTCAATTTACAATAAAATATAATATAGTCTAGTTAAGGTTTTCTATTTGCTTTATTCTTAAAATTTTCAGCATGCTCCATACAATTTGTTTGTACATGTGATCATTTCGAAAAGAATACCATAGTTTAAAAATAATATAAAAAATCAAAAATTCTCTACACATGACATATTATGAATGCTAGGAACAACCTCTACTATTCTTTCTTCAGTTCCTTAGAAAGGCTTAGCATTTCTATTTTAAAGTGCCATCTCTAAAAGCTAATAAATAAAAACCAGGAAATGTGATTGATTTCAAGTATGTTAGAAGGATTCTTTCTTCTCAAGTTACAGTGTCAATAGCTTAAAAAGAATTTAAAGCATGGACTTAATCCTTCAAATTGTGTCGAATGAAACACTGAACCCTGCAGTTGAAATTATGTTGGATATTTAAATTATTCTTCACAACTTTCTCTTTTTTTTTTTTTTTTTTTTTTTTTTTTTTTTTTTTTT
>NW_022196915.1:70045349-70107792 GCF_008632895.1 Mastomys coucha
CAGAGTGGCTAGGATAAAAAACTCAGGTGACAGCAGATGCTGGAGAGGTTGTGGAGAAAGAGGAACACAACTTTCTCTTAAAGGTCGAGTCAAAGTATCAAGAAATTTTAGTAGAAATCAAAGAAAGATTTGATAAAATATTTTGACCTTCAACTGCTGTTTGTGGTCAATATGTTTGCATGACATTATGCAAAAATAAGGGAAATAACTTTTTAACCAATTTCTTATGAGGTATACCACTGAGATGATTGATGTGAATTATGTTGACTCTAATAGTTCCTGTGTTCACCGAAATCCAAGAGCAAATCATATTTGATTGTCAAAAATATACTCAAAATATTTCATATATATTTCTCCAATACAAAATCAATTAAATACTAACACATAAGTAAATTATTGGTTATTGTGAATAAATTAATTATATTTAAAACAATAGGTAATGAGGTATTGAAGTTAGAGTCCCTATGTTCATGAAAGAGTTGTTACTTTTGAATCTCTAAAATTTGTATAAAATAAATTATGTATGCACTTCTCCTTTGCACATAAATAGGTGCTTGTTGCAAATGAAAGCAACAAACACAACTATAATGGTAATCTTATATAGGATGTTTAATCAGTAGTCTCTCAACTCACTGATACATAACCAACAAACCTGTTTTCTCTGTCCTTCTCTGGAGACCTCCTGGGTTCTACAGATGAGAAGATTAATCTCATCCTTTAGGGAAAACTGTAGTAGAATTCATTTTTGAATACCATGAAGTCACTGCAGTGTTTTCCTTTTGACCTAATTAATGTTGAAGTTAAATAATGTTATTGATAAGAATGCTAAATGATGATGCTAAACAGCTCATTAAAGTTATTCAAAAAGATGAAGGAAAGCTAAAGCTCTGAAGCTAAAGAAGGAGAGGAGTTAGTTCACTGGCTATGTTTTCATTTCCTTATTTGTCATAGAAAGGTGAAAGTTGGTGACTTTTAAATAATTATTTTTAAATTATTGCTTAGTTTTCTGAATTAATTTATTCCTATTAGAATAGAAATGTGATAAAATAGACTAAAAGTATTTACTGGATGTTTGACATATAATAGTCAATTTTACTTATGCAAGACTACATGTTTTGTATATCCATAAATGCACATTTCTGGGAAGAAAATATACCTGTACCTTACAACTAAGTCAATTCCACTTATTCACAATTGCTTAATGCTTTAAAGTTGATGAAATTAATATGATAATTCTTGATTGTACTCATTTCTCCCTTTCAGGCATGTATTTGTTCATCTTTGTTGTACAGAGGATCAGTCCTAGAACTTTAGATATGCTAGATAAATGCTTCCACAAAGCTCATTTCCTGAACATTTTAACATGCTTAGTTTCAATCAGGGTTTTAATATGAGGTTCAAATTCTCCTGGTACTAATTATGTAGCCCAGACAGGGGTGTGTTATGTTATATTCTACAGAACTATCTTCTCAGACAAGTATATGAAAGATCAGCACCCAAGAAAACACAAGAAAAGGATACTCACAGGACAGAAAATCATAAGAAGGGTGTACACACACACACACACACACACCATATTAGCAAAATGACCAGAATTTACAAACTGTACTAATTAATATTTCTCAATATTAATGGTCTCAATTCCACAATAGAAAGATACGGGATAACAGAATGGAAGCCAAAAGAGGATTCATCTTGACTTAAGAAACAATCATTATCATCAAGAACAGAAATAACCAAATTGTAAAAGAAAGGATAAATTTATTCCAAGCAAATATGCCTAAGAAACAAGCTGATTTAGCAATTTAATCTATGACAAAAGAGACATTAAATCAAAATTAATCAAAAGAATTTGGGAAGAATATCACAACTCTTCAGGGGAAAGATCCACCAAAAAGGCATTACAATTCTTTTGTTGTTGTTGTTGCTGTTGGTTTTTGTTTGTTTGTTTTTTTGATTTCTTTGTTTTTTGAGACAAGATTTGTCTGTATAGCTCAGGCTGTCCTAGAACTCACTCTGTAGACCAGGCTGGCCTCGAACTCAGAAATCCACCTTCCTCTGCTTCCCAAGTGCTGAGATTAAAGGCATAAGCCACCACTGCCTAGCTGACATTACAATTCTTAATGTCTAAGCAACAATTCCTTTTTCTAAAAGAAACATTACTACAGCTTAAATTCCATATTGATGCTGATACACTGATAGCGTGAGACTTCATGACTCGAGTCTCATAAACAGACATATAATCCAGACAAAATGTAAACATAGAAATTCTGGAGTTAAGTAATGCTCTAAACCAAATGGACCTAGCAGGATATTTCACCCAAATACAGCATATATCTTCATCATTTGACATTCTAAAGCCTGTGAGACCTGGGATAATGGATCTGGTAAATGAGACAAACTAAAGGCCTATACAATAGCCAACTTTATTCAAAGCATCAAGCAATTTTTACTTTGAGGTTAACGAGTGTTAACTATGAGTAAAGTGCCCACAAGTGCAAGCCACATGTAGTGGGCAAGTCCTTCAAGGCATGCAAGCTGTAGCAGACAAAAGCGTGGTATTCCATAGAGGTCCATGAACAAACACTAGTCAGTTTTAATTAACAGTATGAAATAAATACATGCCTATTTGTTCTATTGGGATGAGCACAAAAATGCATTTTAAGAACAATTTCATGTTTTCAAAGTAAAGTCATAGATACTTGTCTTGCTTTCTTGGAGTCTTAACACAAGCACTTGCAGTTCTCTTCACATCAATCCATTCCAGAACCATATACTGGCAACTCTGTAGTGGAATTTTCCTATAATTGATTAAATAATAATGACTACAAGAAGCCAAGCCAATGGGGGAGGAAACACATCACCACCATTTTAATTTTTTTTTAAGTGCAGAATATCCAGAGTAGTTTTGATTTGAGATGTTGTAGATAATTATAATTGTCTTTCAATGTATGAAATGCTTCTTTCTCATAACCAAGCAAATTAAAAAAATAATATTTTTAGAACAGTAAAAGTGTTGTATGTAATAATTTTACACCAAGAACTAGAATTCAGACTGTGATTACTATTGCTTACATTATTATATTGATCATAAAAATCTAGAGAATAGCTTCAAAAAGGATGCATGTAGAATATAATCTCCCCCATATTGGCTTTATTTTTAATAGGAATACAGTATTATGATGTCCTATGCAAATGGAAATGATTCAAATTGCAAGAAAAATCTAAAGCAATCCCTTTTTCAGTTGGGTGAATGATTCTATTATAGTTTCAAGTTTAAATCATAAACAGAAAGTAATTAATAAAGATAAGAGAGCTGGATCCATCCCATCTACTTTCAGAAGCACAGAAGGATGAGAAAGGTAAGACAAACGAAGTTCTCAGAGAGATACTCTGGTTTCTCTTCAGATCATATAAATCTTTCGCCTCTTACAAAGGTTTCAGAGAAACTCACCACAGATGCACAGGTCAAAGAAGCTAGCATCACAAGGAAGAGATTCTCAGGTAACAGCAAGCTCAGAATTTCATAGAACATCTTCTCCTTTGGCATATGGAGCCTTCACTTCTTTAGGGAAACAGACTTGACTTCTCATGATATGGTTGATATTTCTTTTGCCTTTAGTTGGGGTGTTTACTATCTTTCATATAACTTCCACTTTCTCCAGGCACTCTCCAGTGCCTGGATGTCTTAGGGCCTGAGAGCGGAAGAGGAATCCATAATGTTTAAGTGGATCCATGTGCAAAGGCAGATGCATAGCTCTTCACAATTTCCTTCTGCAGATGTAAAAATAGAGTGGGTTACTTCACCAGCTTCATTGTTTACTTTTTCAATTTAACCAGGAAGGTTTGTGGTATGTCCAAGTTGGAATCTATTACTATAAATAATAGTACAACATTAACAGAATCTGAAATGAAATTTAAGTGTTTATGAATTAACTATAATAGATGAATCATAACAGCCAGTTCCAGCTGTTTGACTGAAGAGAATAAGTAGAAATAGATTGATGAATATCTTGGCCATGTGTCCCTCCTATACTCTTAGATGAGCCATCACTAATATAATAAGTATGTGCCTGTGGATTGGGAGAAGGTTGGACATGGTTCCCCCCCACACGTGGTCACAAATTCCATTTCTTGGATGAAATCCAATCCAGGACCTTGCTAGCTGGAGAATACTTTTCTATCTTTACATAATAATTTCAAAATAAATTTGAAAATCCATTGATTTTGTAATCCTCTTAACACTAATTATTAGTTAAGAATATTATAATAGAGTAAGGATCAGATCCATATAACAGGTCCTCCCCTGACTTACTGAGCAAGAAGCATAAGGTAAGCAGTTAGTATTTTATGGCCCATATGGTATAAATAAAGCCATTCCAAAGTTTTATCCTTGTGCTATAATACTTATAGAAGGTAATTTTAGTAGGAAAATAAGTAAACTTAAAAGCAGTGAATAATCTACACAATACACAAATGCCTCTTTTAGTCTGAATTCAAATAGCTGTAGTTCTTTTCTTCCCTCTTGAGATAATATTTATGGACTGTCCAAAACTGTCTTTCCTTCTAGAGTTTTACATAGATTGGTTAGTACATTGAAAATACCAAACATATCTCTTGTGTCCTATGAGGAATTGGGAAATAAACTACTTTTCCATCCTATGTACTAGCTTGCCTATGTCATAAAGTTAGCTTTCCATAGGCTCTAATAAGTGTTCATCTAAATGAATAGAGAATACAAGATTAAATAGATTATTAAATTCTTCATCCCATAGCTTTAAATCATATTCAGGCTGTGGAGGATATATGTTTAAAGGAGTCTACACTAAGGGAGCTGAGGTCACCAGCATAGTTATCAGTAGTACTGTTCCTATGTTTGATAATGCCTGAAAGAGTTAGATATCATTGTTTGCTTCTTTTACAAATTTTAAGGTTTGAACATCTAATTTATATTCATTAACATAATTAGCCTTTTCTTCCAAATAATTAATATTATTTTCATTTTTCTTTTTTAGATTTTTTATTGGATATTTTATTTATTTACATTTCAAATGTTTTCTTCTTTCCTGGTTTCCCCTCTGCAACCCCCTTATCCCATCCCCCTCACCATGCTTCTGTAAGGTATTCTCCTACCCACCCACCCACTCTCTCCTCACCACCCTGGCATTCCCCCACACTGGGACATTGAGCCTTCACAGAACCAAAAGCCTCTTCTCCCACTGATGCCAGATAAGGCCATACTCTGCTACATATAGAGCTGGAGCCATGGGTCCCTCCATGTGTACACTTTGGTTGATGGTTTAGTCCCTGGGAGCTTTGGGGGCATCTGGTTGGTTGATATTGTTGGTGTTTCTAACCTTATCATTTTTAATCATTTTAGTAACAGGTTGAATTTATAACTTGCAAACCCAAAATTGAATGGAGGATCTCTTCTTCTGATTTGTATACTTTTTCAACATTCTTTTAAATTCTGTTCCATATATCTTTCTCTAAAGTTCCTTCTTTTGAAAATCAGGGATTATAATCATAAACACCATAGAAGCCAGCTAATAGCTGTGATTTTATTTCTTGTGTTTCTTCATTCTTCAAAAAGAATTCCCAAGCTTAATATAAGACACCACCTTCTCTGTTTTCGGCCACACTATTCTAATATCCCTCATTCTGTGAGGAACCCCACTCTCTTATCTCCTAGCCAACTTCAGGTGCCACATTTTTACTGCTCTGAAGGTTATGGAAATTGAAAAATGGTGAATGGAGCTCATAAATGACATTTATTAAATTCTCATCCAATATCCAACATTATTCAGGTCCTCAATCATTTTATACTGAGGGTTAAGAGGAGTCATATGAATAAAGAACACAATCACAGGGTAAGCCACATGTGGCAGGCATGGCAGTCTGACATGGGGGAAAGTATAATGTCCTGGAGAGATGAGAAAATTAGGGACGCACCTCAACATTCTAAAGGTTGTTTACATCAAGCTCATAGCCACAACCCACTTAAATGGAGAGAAACTCAAACCAATTTCACTTAAGTAAAAATCAATATAACATTTTCCAATTTTTATATATATATTCAACATAATACTTCTACTTTAGAGCTTTAAAACAACAGAAAGAAATCACTGGATATGAACTGGAAAGGAAGCAATCACAATATCTTTATTTGAAGATGATGTGTATATATAAACACCCTCAAAATTCTACCAGAGATTTCCTACAGCTGGTAAATACTTTCAGCAAAGTAGCAGGATGCAAAATTAACTTTAAAATAATCAGTAGCCTTCTCATATACATCTGGACTGAAAATTTATTTATTTATTTATTCATTTATTTATTTATTTAGTTAGTTAGTTAGTTAGTTAGTTAGTTAGTTAGTTAGTTAATTTTTTGAGTCAGGGTTTCTCTGCATAGCCCTGTCTGTCCTGAAACTCACTCTGTAGACCAGGCTGGCCTTGAACTCAGAAATCCGCCTGCCTCTGCCTCCCAAGTGCTGGGATTAAAAGCGTGCACCACCACTGCCTGGCTAGGACTGAAAATTAAATCAGGAAAATAACAACTTTTAAAATACCTTCAAATATTATAAAATAAAATCCTAGTACAGAGTGGGAAAGGTGGGCAGATAATGTTACCCATAGCTGAGGAACTATTAAAGAAAACATGTCAGATTTTTTTTAATATTGTGATCCCTGGTAGGTCATCTACACTACACAAGAGTCCTTTTTTCTAAGATTAGTTGGGCAAAGCAAATCAGACTCAATGACATATAATAAGGAATACTGGAATTTGGGTTGGTGAGAAAGCAAAGGTAGATCTGAAAGGACTTGTGAAAGGGGTCAATATGATCAAAACACACTGTATAAAGTTCAGAAGGAATAATATATTGAAACTTGAAAAAAATATCTTGGTGTAACTCTAACCCAGCAAGTGAAGAACTTTTATTATAAAAACATTAAGAAGCTGAAGAATGAAATCAAAATAGATTTTGATGGAAAGAACTCCCACGCTCATAGAAATGTATGATTAATATAATAAAAATGGCCATCCTACCTGAAACTATCTAAAGATTCAATGCACTCTCCATCAAAATGTCAACACAATTTCTTGTAGGCTGTGAAATGACAAATTCAGCTTTGTATAGCTCACACTCACCTGCACTCCAGTTCCAGGAGAATCTGACACACTGTCCTCCATGGGCAAAGGATACATGTGGTATACACACTATCTCAGGCACATAGGCAAAACAGCCATGCACATAAAATTAAAATTAGCAGTTTTCTGGACAAACAAACAAGCAAACAAACAAATCAGATTAACCAAACAATTGTAAAAATGAAAAGAACTGTTGAAGGTATCAATAGCCCCATTTTCAAGTGGTGCACTAAAGTTGTATAGTAATATAAAGCATGGTATCAACAACTACAACAACAACAACAAAACATCCAGTTCTGTTGATCAGTGGAATCAAATGGAAAATGATAAATGCATGTATACCAGTGGACACTTTATTTTTCATAAAGAATTCAGAATTACACACTAAGAAAACAGAATCTTCAAAAAATGGTGCTGGTCAAGCTGGGTGACTGCACAATGAAGAATTCAAATAGAACCATACATATCACCCAGAATAAAACTCAATTAAAGATAGATCAAACACCTCAATATAAAACCATATATCTGAATTTGATCAAGGAGAAGTGAAGGAAAAGCCCCGACTTAATTGTCAATATGGAAAGACTTTCTGAACATAACACTAATAGGGTAAACACTCAGATGAAAAATTCAAAATGGAAGCTCATGAAATAATATTTTCTGCACAACATAGGCCAGAATCATTTGGACAAAACAGTAGTTAACAGGATGGAAAAAATATTGTGGCAAATACATATCTGATACAGGGCTAATATCCAAATTACATAAGCACTCAAAAAACTAGATGTTAATTAAACCAAATAATCCACTTTAAACATGGGATACAAATCTAAACAAATAATTCTCAAGAGACAAAGCCCAAAGGACTAAAATTCAATTAAAAAAAAAAAATGTTCGCTGTCTGGGCTCGTGCCCTAAGTAGACTTGGCACAATTATTTTTTAAAAATTTTTATTAGATATTTTCTTTACTTACATTTCAAATGATAACTCCTTTCCCGGTTTCTCCTCCAAAAAATATCCCCTATCCCCTCTCCCCTCGCCCCTGTTCACCAACCCACCCTCTCCTTCTTCCTAGTCCTGGTATTCCCCTACACTGGGGCATAGAACCTTCACAAGACCAAGGGCTTCTCCTCCCAATGATGACTGACTAGGCCATCCTCTGCTACATATGCAGCTGGAACCATGAGTCCCACCATGTATGCTCTTTGGTTGGTAGTTTCGTCCCTGGGAGCTCTGAGGCTACTAGTTACTTCATATTGTTGTTCATCCTAAGGGACTCTAAACATCTTCAGCTCCTTGGGTTCCTTCTCTAGCTCCTTCATTGGGAACCCTGTGCTCAGTCCAATGGATGGCTGTGAGTATCCACTTCTGTCATTTGTCAGGCACTGACAGAAGCTCTCAGGAGACAGATATATAAGGCTCCAGTCAGCCAGCACTTGCATCCACAATAGTATCTGGGATTGGATTCCCAGGTGAGGCAGTCAATGGATCATGCTTCCTTCAGTCTCTGCTCCATATTTTGTCTCTACAACTCCTTCCATGGGTATTTTGTTCCCCCTTCTAAGAAGGATAGAACTATTCACACTTTGGTCTTCCAGAGGAAGCTCCACTCACAGGCGCTCTAACATACTCAGGATCATAGGATCAGAGGTGAAGAGGACACAAAGTTGTCCCAACACTGGGTATAACTGTAACCAGGGGGACCCAAGCATGCAAGAATTCTGCCAGCTCAGTAACATGGGTTCTTTCTGGTCTGTCTGGGCCAGTTCCCTGAGCAGATCTTGGGCACAAATTCTGCTGCAAATCCCATAATACCCTGATTATCAGGGAACTGAATGACCAAGCCTGGGTAGTAACTTTAAATTGGGTTTAAAATTTTCTGTAACACCAAAACTCAAATAAAAAAAGCCTCTGATGATGACTTTTAATTTTTTCATGTAAAACTATTTTAGAAGTGAAAGTTTGTATCAGTTATAACTCAGTTAACATTTGTGATGGCTATGCTTGGTTGTCATGTGGAATTAAAATGCAAGAATGGAGGGCATACTTGTGGAGGCTTGTTATTGTTGTTTTGCTTTAAATTATTATTATTATTATTATTACTATTATTATTATTATTATGTTTCTTAATTTGAAGTACTAACTTCTAGTTGATACTAACTTCTAGTAGAATCTTTGAGTTGGGAAGACATTCCTTTAACTCACTTCTTGAGGTTGAAAGAACATCTTTAATCTGGGTCACAGCAACTGCTGGAAGCCTATATTCAGACCTGGAAGAAGGAAGTATTTGTCCTTTGTCTCTTTCACCTCGCCTTAATAACACGTCCATCCCTGGTTTTAGAGCCTACTTCCTTGGGATTCCATAATTTAGTGAAGACCAGCGAAGATAGACATTCTTGAGGACTGAGGAACTACTGGAAGCTGAACTTTCCATTCATAACCAGCCATTTGTGGCTAGCTGGATTTCAGGCTGTAAGTCATTCAAATAAACTGCCTTCACACACACACACACACACACACACACACACACACACACACAAACACAAACACAAACACATAAATACAGATATAGAGATAGAGATAACATAAACATAGATTTATTCTGTAAGTTCTATTAACCTAGATAATTCTGATTATATAACATTCATCATTTTTCCTTCATCTTTTTTTATTATTTCTCATACATACACAAGGATTAAATAATATTAAGTTACTTCTAACTATTCAAGTCTGACAAATGTATGTACTCATGTTTCATGCTGGTTTTACTCTTTCATTTGACCAAGATTTTATCATTATTTAGATCCTAGAGAGAACAGTAGTTACTGTTCTTGCAAAAAGCATGATTTTGTTGCCATCATATACATCTTGGCTTACAACTATCAATAATTCCAGTACCAGGGTTTCTAATGCCTCTTCTGACCTCTTAAGACTCCAGACATAAATGTGTATGTATATATTAATTAATACAACTTTAAAATACATTTTATTCAAAGTGAATTATATTTATCTTAGATACCTAAATTAGTTCAAAATAGTTTCATCTAAAATTTCAAACTGTATTTGATTTTTAAGTAAAGTCATCTTCATGCATTCATCACCATTGTTAATCTGGTTTTATTTCTGATAAAATATAAAATTTCAATATATTAAAATCTTCTATTCTTTTCTTTATTTACAAATATTATGTAGTGCCTTGGATTTCTAACTCATTATTTTTCCCCACTGGATCCCTGTTTTATATGTCTCTTATTTATTTTAAATTAATCTCATATTTTAAACAGCTAGTGGTGATTCCTAATCTTTATTCTTAACAATTTTTCATTTTATATGACTTCTTAAATAACTGCCAGATAGGTAGTTTGTTTGTTTGTTTGTTTGTTTTTAAACACAGTTTGAAGTTTCATAATTAGTTTTTTTCTTAATTAATACCTTTTTTGTGGGGAGGAAGGAAAGGGTTGATTCAGCTTACACATCTACATTGCTGTTCACCATTAAGATGGGAACTCACACAGGGTAGGAACTTGGAGGCAGAAGTAGATGCAGAAGCCATGGAAGAATATTGCTTACTGGTTTGCTTCCCCTGGCTTGCTCAGCTTGCTTTTTTATAGAACAAAAGACTACCCATTCAGGGATGGCATCCTTTACAATGGGCTAGGCCCTCCCACCTTGATCACTAATTGAGATAATGCCTTACAGCTGGATCTCATGAAGGCACTTCCTCAAGGGAGTCTCCTTTCTCTGTGATAACTCCAACTTGTGTCAAGTTGACACACAAAACCAGACAGTACAACTGATTCTTTGGAAACATGTCACTACTAAGCCTCAACACTTACTTTCTTATTCATTCCCAAGATCTAAATACCATAAAAAGTCCCACAGTCTTTACAACTCCTTACATACTAAAATTTCAATCTCTTTAAAATATACAGTCTCTTTTGAAATTCAAAGTCTTTTTGCAGTTCAAAGTCTCTTGACCATGGGCTCCACTAAAATGCTCTCTTACTTCAAGAGGGAAAAATATCATGGCACAGTCAAAATCAAAAACAAAAATCAAACTCTAACCTTCCAATGTCTGGGATCCACTCACAATCTTTTGGACTCCTCAAAGGGCTTGGGTCACTTCTCCAGCTCTGCCCATTGTAGCACATACTGTGTCTTCTAGGCTGCACCTGCCTGTACTCCATTATTGCTGTTGTTATTGGTGGTCATCTCATGGTACTGGCATCTCCAAAACACTGCTGTCTTCTGCTGTAATGAAACTTCACCAATAGCCTCTCATAGGCTCTCTTCACGATGCCAAGCTTCAACTCCTTCCCATGAGCCCTTCAGTCCTGGGCCATCAATTACAACTGAGGCTGCACTTTTACCAATGGCCTTCCATGGCCTCTCACAGGATCTTCATAATCCCTTCATGCTTTCAAACCACTACCTCCTGGGTGACTCTTACATATTACCAAGTCCAGCTGCAGCATAAGACTATCTCTGGAACTCAGGCTCTTTATGCTCTCAGAAAACACTTCCCAGAAGATTTCGTCTCAATGGTACT
Organism: Mastomys coucha; assembly: GCF_008632895.1. Lineage (NCBI taxonomy): Eukaryota > Metazoa > Chordata > Mammalia > Rodentia > Muridae > Mastomys > Mastomys coucha. The sequence goes on from NW_022196915.1 coordinate 70,057,052, forward strand.
CATATCTTCTTTTTTTATTTTATAAATTTTTTTCCCTCTTCAACCTCTCTATCCCATTCCCACCTCCTCCCTGTTTCTAGTATATTAGTTACGTTTATCCTCACTGTATTCTTGAACTTTTCTTTGATTCCATTATATTACACTTTCAACTTACTGATTTTTGTATAATTGTTTTAATAGTAACCCATGAGGTCTAATTAGTACTTCCCTGTGCACATGAGTGGGAGCCATCCATTGGAGCAAGGTCAACCTCTATAGGACAGTGGCCTGAACAAAACTGAATCGACCACAGAAACCAGCAAGTATTATACACACCTAGAACGAAGATTCACTGTTCCAACCTCGACATTATTATAAATTTTGTTAACTTAGTAAGAAGTATTGACTAAATGTTTTATTTGTTGTCCATGGTTCTCAATAATGAAATTATTAGATACATTGGCAACTGAATATTAGCGAAGAAAAAAATTGAAAGAGAAATACAAGGGAGTGAAGAGGGGAGGAAACAGAAGGCAAACCAGAGGAAGAAAAAGAGGAAAAAATTCATTGTCTGAATAGCATATTATTTAGAGTTTGAAGTAGTACTATTTACCAAATTATTAGTATTTTTTCTAAAACTTTTATATGTTTTCAAGGATATAATATAGTGTCAGATAATAATTGAACAAGATATATTAAAAGTTCAATTTTCTCTAGTCAGGTGTGAGAGTATTGAACTTCAATACAGCACTTAACACCCTGAAACATGCTCATGGTCATAGTTTTGAGGCTGGCCAGAACTACATAGGAGATTTTAAGATCTAAAGGAATAAAATAAAGCATGAAAGCAATAAAGGAATTATTTTTAGTTTCAATTATCTATATACTAAGATATACTAAATAATCAGTACATCTTCTAATATCTAGGTACCTATCTGTAACATGTAGTTTTAAAAGATGAATTATGCTAAATCTGGCTAGGCACCAGCATCAACAGGCTTGCCCATTCCCATGGCCAGCCCCAAGTGGCCATCTTGCCCTGGTTCCTGAGGCCAGCCTGAGGCCAAGCCACTCTATTCAAAAACCACTCCCAAGCTAGCTCTCTTGGTCTCTGCTTGCTAAGGTGACCTAACCAGTCTTTCCTAAAACACCTGGATCTGCTGCTTGCACTTCCCAGGTCATCAACCTCTTGTGGCCTGCAGATTTCCAGGAACAGCTCACTCAGATCCCTTTAATCACATGAAATTATAACACTAGAGAGTTATATTATACTACCAGAGTCATAACTGTAAATCTCCAACCCCAAAATTCCCAAGCAAAAACCACAAAACTCAATTGATATAAATACAAGCTGCACACCTAGATTGGGCAAATGTACCCTACATTACTCTATTGCTCATCTATGAAATACCTAGCTACTTGCGGCTCTCTCAGGCACATGGTTCTGGTTTACTTTCTTCTTCCTCCATCTTCTTTCCTCCTCCATCCCATCTATCTCTCTTCTTCCTCTTTCCCATCTCTTAAAACTCAGATCTGCCTTTTCCTTCTAATGTCCCATCATTAGCTCTAGCCTTATCTGAATAAGATTTCACCTGACCTCACTTGAGTTTATGATCTACTCCTCATTGGGGCACCCCTCTTGAGAAAGCAGAAAATACAGCAATCTACCACAGCTATCAATTAATGTTTCAGATAGAGTTCTGTGGATGTAACAAAATGACTAGGATGGTAAGCTTAAAAGATGGAAATATTTACTTTAAATAGAGGTTTTAGTGGTTTAAGTGCATAGATCTGCTTCCTCATACCTATTATTGTGTAGTTTGGGCCCTGTGGATATGTAGAAATAGGATATTCTAGAAGTATATAACAGAGAAGGCCAGGTTCAGTTCTATTTTATGGCAGGGAGAAGGAAAGAGAGATTGAGAGAGAAAGACTGAGAGAGAAAGAGAAAGAAAGACTGAGAGAGAGAAAGAGAGAGAGAGAACAGGAAGGTAGGTAGGTGAGTGGGGATTTGGGTAGAGCATGGGAGAAGAAGAAAGAACCCAATAAAAATAAATTTCATAAAATACATGACTGTAAAAACTAATTTCTTATTACTATATATTTATAAAATTTATTGATCTTCATCTAATAAGTATAAAATAGTAGAATCTATATTTGTCTAATGTAAAAATCTCTATAATAAATGTCTCATAGCATCTTTTCATACTTTCCCTATTATATCTTTGAGAAAACTTTAATAATTAGATCTGGTTCACATGTATTTTTGTACATTTTCAGAATAAATTCCAAAAGATTAGTTCCAGTTTGTACTTCTGCCAAGATCCTATGAGTGTTTCTCTTTAGCATAATCCTTAGGTGGATGGAAAAGCAGTATAATCACAGTCAGACATCACACTTTTCTATTTTAGGCTTTTTTACTATTTTGAATGTGATATGTTCCTTTGGGTAGTATTTTTCTTAGTTTCCAATTACTCTGTTCTATTTTTCTTATTGATCCTGACTTAATAGAATGGCCTCATATTTGAATTATAAGTGTAGTTCATGATTTATATTTTTTAGATTATATATTTCTACTATTTGATTATTATGTTTTCATGACGAATTGAGTAGAAGGTCTGTAGATTATTCATGAGTTTAATTTCCAACAACCATATGGTGGCTCATTGTGTGGCAGTGGTCTGTTCAGGTAACCTGGGTCCAATTCCACCATGACTCCTGGGACCCTGGCTCTTATTTCAGTCACAACCTCTCACAGCCCTCCCCCCACCCCCCTCCCCGCAGGATGTATGTGTTCTGTTATGTAGATAATGCCCCAAGCTCCCAGCATTCTTGTTGGACCCTATCCCCAGTCATCTGACCACAGCCAGGCATGCCCCACCCCATAGACAGATAGCTCTGCCTCACACAATATAAGGAGTGGTTTGCCCCCTCCTCTCTGTCTTGCTCCTTGTCCTCTCTCTTGCCTTCTTCCTCTCTTGCTCTCGTCTTTTGCTCTTGCTTCCATTCCTGCTCTCTTCCTCTGTTCCTCTCTTCTTGCCTTTTCTCTTCCTCTCTCTCTCTCTCTCTCTCTCTCTCTCTCTCTCTCTCTCTCTTTCTCTCTCTCTTTCTCTCTCTTTCTCTCTCCCTCCCTCTCTCCATGGTCATGACTGGCCTATTTTCTCTTTCCTATAATAAAATACTCCACGACTATTCATTGCCTCCTTTTAACTAACACATTCTACAGCCCCAGGTATTGGCAGTAGAGAGACCCAGGCCCAACAGCTCATAACTATCTATAATGAGATCTGGTGCCCTCTCTGGTCTACAGGCATACATACAGGCAGACCACTGCCTAAATTTATTATGTATACATAGTAAGTAAACAAATCTTTTAAAAGTAATTATAAACATACATTATGTGAATAAATGTATCTGCAGTCCCCTTTCTTTTTATATAAATTTAAGATTTATGTATATTTACTTTTTAAATTACAAAGGTCATTCCTAATTTTTGTAAAGCAAAAACTACATAGTACTTAAAAAAAAAAGGTCATTTTTGAATTTTAGAATGTCATTGGCAAATGGTTTTACATATCAGTAGACTGCCTAGTCTTGACTGTATTCTGTAGACCAGACTGTCTGCTGTGTTTTAGCTCAGAGCCTCTCTTATATTTGGCCACACCCAGAACCTTTGTTTACAGGGAGAGGCTTTTAGGCCTTTTTCAAGATTCTGGCCTTAGCAGCTAACCTGGGGTGCATTTCCTCATGCCATGAGCTTAAAGCACTAATTCCCATAGGACAGGATTCAGATGACCAGCAGCACCAAGCTAGGGAGAAGTTGAAGGAGCTTGTCCCACAGCTGTGGTTTCCAGGATGTTTCCATGGTTTCAGCAATCTGCCTTTGCATCAGCTGCATTCAGCCTGTGTGTAAGTGGGTTCTGACAGTAGAGGAAGCCCCAACTTCTATGTTCTGTTTTAAAATTTAGTGGGGCTTCTTTAAATTACCTCCTTCTGTACTATCTCTGTAAGTTCCTGCTCCTTGGCTAGGAACCCTCCTTTCCTGCCACTTGTCTTGTGCTGCTCAGAGAAGCTTTCACTTTGGTCTGTTTATTCTCTCTCTCTCTCTCTCTCTTTCTCTCCCTCCTTCCTTCCTCTCTCCCTCCTTTCTTCCTTCCCTTCTCTCTCCCTCCCTCCCTTTCTTTCTCTTTCTCTCTTCCTCTCTCTCCTCCTTCCTTTCTCCCTGTCTCTCTGCCTATCCCTTTCTTTCTTTCTTTCTTTCTTTCTTTCTTTTTTTCTTTCTTTCTTTCTTTCTTTCTCTCTTTCTCTCTCTCTCTCTCCTTCTCTCTCTCTCCTCTCTCTTTTGAAACCAGACCTCTTCTCCAGCTAGCATAACTATACTTTTTACCCAGGCCTTCACAGTATGTAAGCTCAGGTTCTAATTGCTGTAATTGGGCATCAATTATAAATGTTAGCCCTGCCTCCCAGCCCCATGCTCCCAGAAATAAGACTCAGGCACAAAATATATTTAGAAATATGTGGCCATATAGCAAGGCTCTATTAAGACTAAATCAAAAGTTAGATAACTGATTACCAAATTGCTTTTAAGTACACAAAAATAATGCAGATAAAAGTCTCTACTTCTTTTCTTCAAACACTTATTACAAAGCATAACATCATTTAGAATGAGAAGAAATTGAGTGAAGCAATATATAATAGATTTTGGCATATAGTAAGCTAAAAATTTCTCTAAACCTTCACAATACAACTGAACAAACTGAGGAATATTTCACAGGTAAATAAGTGATATGTGTACCTGGTAAATATTTATTAACAACTATATACAATGTAGATTCATAGTACTACATTTTACATAATCATGCAAACTTTGCAGTACTGTCAAAACAACCATGCCACATTTTACAGCTGCACTACTTCACTGCAGTGATTAATAAGTGGTTTCACATATTCAGGGTGTTTTAAAGTAAATGTTATGCAAATATGTTTGAGTGAAGAATTAAAAGCTACACTAACACATTAAACTTTCATGTAACTACTAAAATAAATGTTAATTCACCACAAATACTTTTTTGTTATTTATTTTGCTTGTCAGATACTCTGTGACCTATGCCTAATATAAACAGTTATTGTGCTCACACATTAAAAAGATAGAATACATCTACATAGTTTACTCATATTTTTAACAAGGAATAAACTGAAATCTAATCAAATGAGGCAGGATCTCACCAGGTAACACAGAAAACCTGCAATCACTATGTAGCCTAACTTAGATGCAATTCTCCTGTCTCAGACTCTGTAGTACTAGGTAGAATACAGGTGTAAAATATCATTCCAGCTCAGAAACCACATATTAAATATATGTCTTTGTGTGTCTTTAATGGGACTGTTCCCATGAAATGTGAGTACCATCTATCCATCACATAGGTGTGACATGACCAACAACAATTGAAAAGAACACAAGTCTTGCTTAGTGTACTAGTGATCATGGTGCACTTACAGAATCATGGATGTTGTTTTCATTTTAATTATAGATACTCAAGTGATTAAAAGGCAGTTGTAGCCCAGACTGGACTCAAACTTGTGATCCTCCTGTCTCTGCCTCCTTCAGAAAATCCTACTGGCATGTGCTACCACAATGGGCAAAGCGGTACCAGTCCCAGTGATCCAGCCAGGATTGAAGGAACTGAAGGGGGCTCATCAGTGGGAGGGGAGGCCCTTGGTCCTGTGAAGGCTTGATGCCCCAGTGTAGAAGAATGCTAGGGCGGTGAGGCACGAGTGGGTGAGATGATGCAGAAGCACATTCATAGAAGCTGTGTAAGGTGAGATGGGATGGGGGTTTGCAGAGGTGAAACCAGGAAAGGGGATAACATTTAAAAAGTAAGCAAATAAAATATCCAATAAAAAAAAAAGGCAGCTGTATCTTTCTATAACCTTCCCTTTTGTAGTGTCTATTCCTGGTTGTCAACTTGACTATATCTGGAATGAACTATAATCCAGAATTGGAAGGCTCACCTGTGGCCCTAATCTGAAGATCGAGAAGTACAAGTTTCTGACCTGAATCTTGTCATGGAGATCTTGAGGCATACTGGCTATGAATCCCAGAGTAAGGCAGAAAGGTCTCCAAGTTCAGGATCATCTGGGATTAAAGGTGTGGTGGCACACACCTTTAATCTGTACCACACCTTTTGTTGGAGACAAGGACATTGGAAGAAAGAAGACTTTCTGTTTTGCCTGCTTGCCTTGTGGGACTGAGCAACTGCCAGACCTTGGACTTTCCATTCACATCTTCTGCTGACCATTGTTGGGAGTTGGACTATAGACTGTAAGTCATCAATAAATTCGTTTACTATATAGAGACTATCATAAATTCTGTGACTCTAGAGAACCCTGACTAATACACCTAGTATAGATTAAAAACTCAAAACAACTCAATTCCACTGAACCGAGTAATCTATTGATACTTGTAAATATTGCATGCTTTTATAGTCTTGTGGAGGTCATCTAGTGAATCTTAAAAGGTTCTGTACATCTTGAACTTGGAATTTTCATATACTCTCTTAAGTCCTATAAGCCTGTTTACTCACTATAGGATAGAATATTTCTATAGGGATAAAATGTCTATATAACAACATTGTTTGAAATGAAAATTGGAACAATGTAGAATGAGGAAGAGGATTGGTGAGATACAAGTGTGGGTATAGGAAAGGGTAAAGGAATTGAATACGTGCAAAGTCCATTATTTAACTGAATAAAAAGGTTATAAAACTCAGAGCTGTGAGCAACAAATACAAAGGGATTTCTAAAGAAAATTAATTTAAAAATATATTACTACACTTCTGAATTATTCTTGATACATGATTTTTACAATGTGAAATCTTTAATGTCATATACTTATCAGATTTTGTGTGTGTGTGTGTGTGTGTGTGTGTGTGTGTGTGTGTGTGTGTGTGTTTCTGAGACAGGGTTTCTCTGTATAGCCCTGGCTGTCCTGGAACTCAATCTGTAGACTAGGCTGGCCTCGAACTCAGAAATCTACCTGCCTCTACCTCCCAAGTGCTAGGATTAAAGGCATGTGCCACCACTGCCCAGCTCATTTATCAGTTTTTATAACAATTAGTTCAACAACAAGATGTTCAATAACACAGATTTCAAATATTTCCTCATGTCCTTTATTTGATATCACTGAATGTTCAATTTCATTCTTTGATCACTATGTTGAATTGATAAGCAAAATTATATGAAAACCCTCTTATGAGCTGATATTTTTCATGTTATTGCATTAATCAAAGTGTTTATTTCTTATTTTTGCTGGAAATATTCTCCAACATTTTCAATTAATTCATTTTAATAAGTATGTGAATTATTTTCAATATTACAAATAATTTGTATAAAAAGCTTTATAAAATACAGAGGATGGAAAAAGATGTCTCGGTTTTAAAACTTTTTGAAATTTCATTATCAATTTCTAGTTTATATTAATTGTTCTTCTATTATAAAGAAAAAGAAATCCAGGTATTTTATACATACATGCTCTAGCATAATCTCCGGTAAGCAACACATAAAGAAAAGGGTTATAGTCACAAAACCCTATATATATATATATATATATATATATATATATGGTTTATATATGTATATATAAGCAAAACTATATATATATATATATAGTTAGATAGATAGATAGTTAGATAGATAGATAGAACTTTAATCATATATAGACAGAGCAATGAAGAATGAATGGGCTTTCCAAAGTTAGGGGTTATTGTTTCAATCAAAAAGTTAATCAATCAAAGAAAGTTGATAGATGTTTTTTAATTCAAAATATGAAATATATAGGAAATATAAGTAAAATAAAATATTATCCTACATAGAGTAGTTATGCCAAACTATTTGCTTATGATTCCTTACTGTAAATGAGATAATATGGCCTTGAATAGGAAGTTGTAAGGAATGACTTCAAAGTCTTGTATCTATTTATGTTCATACAATATTATGGACTTTAGATATCACTACAAAATTTGTTTGAAATATGAATGTTTGGTATGGATGCATTTTATTTGAAAGTTTTACTTTATTATAAAATTATAAAATTTCTATTTCTCAACAAGTTATAAAGCTCTCATTAAATCAATTATCAGCACATAAATCATTCAAAATAAATATGTAATATTTATTTATAGGTTTTTATTAAAAGAATATAAACATGATCAATAGGTGCTTCAATGCTGGACAGTCATTAGTCTCAGGAAGACTAAGGATGTGAGGCCACTGAATATCTGAACAGTGCTACTGTGTTGGAGATTTATCAACCTATCTACCTATCTATCTAGCTAGCTAGCTAGCTATCTACACACACATACATACATGTACATATGTATGTATATGTATATATATTTGTCTTTGTGTTCTGCATTACCTAATTCAGAAATCCATAATCCAGTTTTATAATGGGGTACAGTCAACAGTGTCAGAGCCAGCCTCTGCTCCAAATGTTGCCTGCCATTGGATCTACTTCCCACTAATGGACTCTGCCATTGGATCTACTTCCCACTAATGGACTGTTTTTTGTTTTTTTTTTTTTTGGCGTCACTTGGAAAGGCTATATATAGCCCAGCTAGGACTGAATGTCCCCTTGTACCAAAGGGGAGCTTCCATTCTCTAAAGAGAAGGGGAGGAAGTAATGGGACAGAGGGGTGAACAATTTCTCGTGGTAGGACTGAGAAGAAAGGAGGAGGGATTCACCCTGAATGTAAAGTGAATAAATAAAATAATTACTTAAAAAAATGTGGCTACAAATCTAAACAAAGAATTCTCAACAGAGGAATCTCTAAGACTGAAAAGCACTAGAGATATTCAGTGTCCATAATCATCAGAGGAATTCAAATCAAAATTACTGAAATTCTATCTTTCACCTATCAAAATGGCTAAGATAAAAAACTCAAGAGACAGATTATGCTCATGAGGATGTGGACCAAGGGGAATACTGTTCCACTACTGGAGGGGCTGCAAAGTTGTACAACCACTCTGGAAATTAATTTGGTTCTTTCTCAGAAAATGGAAATACTTCTACCTCAAGAGACAGCTATACCCTTTCTGGGCATATACCCAAAAGATACTCTGGTATATGACAAAGACACTTGCTAAACAATGTTCACAGCAACTTTATTGCAAATAGCCAGAAACTAGAAACAATCTAGATATCCCTCAAATGATGAATCATTTAAAATGTGTAGTACATTTACACAATGGAATACTATTCAGCTATTAAAACTAATGATGTCATGGAATATCTTGGTTTCTCCATCTATGGTAACTGAGAATTTTGCTGGGTATAATAGGTATTCCATGACAAAACCAAATTTATATAATATCTTTCCACAAATCTAGCCCTACAAAGGATAATAAATGGAGAACTCCAACACAAGGAGGGAAACTACAACCTAGAAAAAGCAAGAAAGTAAACTTTCAACAAACTAAAAGAAGAAGGCCACATGAACAGAATTCCAACTCTAACAACAAAAATAAAAGGAAGCAACAATTATTTTTCCCTAATATCTATTAATATCAATAGACTCAATTCCCCAATAAAAAGAGAGACTAATAGACTGGCTATGTAAATAGGACCCAACATTTTGTGACATACTGGAAACTCACCTCAGTGACAAAGACAGATACTACCTCAGAGTAAAAGGCTAGAAAACAATTTTCCAAGCAAACAGTCCAAAGAAACAAGCTGGAGTAGCCATTCTAATATCGAATAAAATCGACTTTAAACCTGAAGTGACCAAAAAAGATAAGGAGGGACACTTCATACAGTTCAAAGGTAAAAATCTACCAACATGAACTCTCAATTCTGAACATCTATGCTCCAAAGCTCAAAGCACACATTGCACTGGACACAATAATAGTGGGAGACTTCAACATCCCACTCTCTGCAATGGACAGATCATGGAAACAGAAACTAAACAGAGACACAGTGAAACTAACAGAAGTTATAAAACAAATGGATTTAACAGATACCTATAGGACATTTCATCTTAAAACAAAAGGATATACCTTCTTCTCAGCAACTCATGGTACCTTCTCCAAAACTGACCATATAATTGGTAACAAAACAGGCCTCAAAAGACAAAAGAAGATTGAAATAATTCCTTGCATCCTATAAGATCACCATGGACTAAGGCTGGTCCTTAATAACAACATAAACAATAGAAAGCCCACATACACATGAAAACTTAAGACTCTACTCAATGATAACTTGGTCAAAGAAGATACAAAGAAAGAAACTAAAGACCTTTTAGAGTTTAATGAAAATGAAGACACAACATACCAAAAGGTATGAGACACAATGAAAGCAGTCCTAAGAGGAAAACTAACAGATCTGAGTGCTTCCAAAAAGCAACTGAAGAGAGCATACACCAACAGTTTTGACAGCACATCTGAAAGCTCTAGAATAAAAAGAAGCAAATTCACCCAAGGAGAGTAGATGGCAGGAAATAATCAAATTCAGGGCTGAAATCAACCACATGGAAACAAAAAGAACTATACAAAGAATCAAACAAACCAGGAGCTGGTTCTTTGAGAAAATCAGCAAAATAGATAAACCCTTAGCCATACTAACTAGAGGGCACAGAGACATTATCCTTATTAACAAAATCAGAAATGAAAAGGGAGACAACAACAGACACTGGGAAATCCAAAAAACTCATGAGATCCTACTATGCCATGCCCACTGCAGTAAAATCCATGTGTCAGGCCCAAAAAACTTGACCACAGATCTGAGGCATACAGCTTTAAAGGAAACCAGTATCCTGGGGACCTTTTGGCATTCCCTAACTCAGAGGTGGCCCAGATATGTCCTTGCCCCCCAAGATCTGATTAATAACTAAACAAAAATTGGACATTGCTTTCTGACCGACCATCAATGTTCCAACATTTTAGCCGAATCCTGGCTTGGAATTTCGTAAAGTATGTTACCCATTCAGACTAATTGCCTCTGGCGTTGTTAGGGAGATAGTGAGGGAGGTATGGCATTGAAGTTTCCTGAATAGAATTTGATAATACCAAGGCAAGATCAATTAGTCACATAAGGCAGCTAAACCAAGCACAGGAATTAGAAGAATGGGACCCCTGGGACATATCTCTGCTAGCCCAGAAGATTAGTATAGTGAGTGTTTACTAAGCATGGTCTAGACCTTGGGCCTGGTATATGTGTGTGAGTAAGAGAGAGTGTAGCAGCAAGTATTTGAGCCTCTACTCTTCCAGTGGCTCACAGCCCCTGGGACTCTGCTAGGCCTGAGGGTGCTGTGCCTGTGCAGAGGAAGTGGCCGCTGCTTTAGATCCATTGTGTTTTCAGATGGCCTCAGATGTACCTTGACCCTGAGCCGCCTGACTTCTCTTTTTCATTTGTAATGACCATAAAGTTCTGATGCCATTTTTGAGAATTACATTCAGATCCTGCACTTCCTTGTGTTGTGTCTTTCTGTCATTTCTTCTTTGCCAACATCTTACTGACTTGACCAGAACCGTGTTTCTCCCACGGGATGAGGGGCCAAGGCTGGCCAGCCCAAGCCTACAAAAGCCTATACTCAACAAGACTGGAAAACCTGGATGAAATGGACAATTTTCTAGACAGATACCAGGTACCAAAGTTAAATCAAGATCAAATCAACGATCTAAATAGTCCCATATCTGCTAAAGAAATAGAAACAGTCTTTAATAGTCTCCCAACAAAAAAAGCCCAAGACCAGATGGGTTTAGTGCAGAGTTTTATCAGACCTTGAAAGAAGACCTAATACCAATACTTCTCAAACTATTCCACCAAATAGAAACAGAAAGTACTCTACATAACTTGTTCTATGAAGCCACAATTACTCTGATACCTAAACCACACAAAGACCCAACAAAGAAAGAGAACTTCAGACTAATTTCCCTTATGGATATCGATGCAAAAATAATAAAATTCTTGCAAACCGATTTCAAGAACATATCAAACAATCACTAATTATGATCAAGTAGGCTTCATCCCAAGGATGCAGGGATGGTTCAATATATGAAAATCCATTAACATAATCCACTATATAAACAAACTTAAAGAAAATGACCATCTCATTAGATGATGAGAAAGAATTTGACAAAATCTAACACCCCTTCATGATAAAAGTCTAGGAAAGATTAGGAATTTAAGGCTCATAACTAAACATAGTAAAAAGCAATATACAGAAAACCAGTAGCCAACATCAAACTAAATGGAGAGAAACTTGAAGCAATCCCACTAAAATCAGGGACTAGACAAGGCTGCCCACTCTCTCCCTACCTATTCAATATAGTACTTGTAGTTCTATCCAGAGCAATTAGACAACAAAAGGAGATCAAAGGGACACAAATTGTAAAGGAAGGAGTCAAATTATCACTATTTGCTGATGATATGATAGTATACTTAAGCGATACCCCAAATTCCACCAGAGAGCTCCTAAACCTGATAAACAACTTCAGCCAAGTAGCTGGATATAAAATCAACTCAAAGAAAATCAGTGGCCTTCCTCTATACTAAGAATAAACAGGCAGAGAAAGAAATTAGGGAAACAACACCTTCATAATAGTCACAAGTATTAAAAAGTACCTGGGTGTGACTCTAACTAAGCAGGTGAAAGATCCTTATGACAAGAACTTCAAGTCTCTGAAGAAAGAAACCAAAGAAGACCTCAGAAGATGGAAAGATCTCCTATGCTCATGGGTTGGCAGGAATAATATAGTAAAAATGGCCATCTTGCCAAAAGCAATTTGCAGATTCAATGCAATCCCCATCAAAAGTGCAACTCAATTCTTCACAGACTTAGAAGAGCAATTTGCAAATTGATCTGGAATAACAAAAAAACCTAGGATAGTGAAAACTATTCTCAACAATAAAAGAACTTCTGGTGGAATCAACAGCCCTGACCTTAAGCTGTACTAGAGAGCAATTGCGATAAGAACTGCATGGGATTGGTACAGTGACAGGCAGGTAGATCAATTGAATAGAATTGAAAACCCAGAATTGAACCCACATGCCTATGATCTTTGACAAAGGAGCTAAAACCATGCAGTGGGAAAAAGGTAGCATTTTCAACAAATGGTTCTGGTTCAACTGGCGGTTAGAATGTAAATCCATTCTTATCTCCTTGTACAAAGCTCAAGTCCAAGTGGATCAAGGACCTCCACATAAAACCAGATACACTGAAAGTAGTAGAAAAGAAAGTGGTGAAGAGCTTCGAGTACATGGACACAGGGGAAATTTTCCTGACAAGAACATCAATATGCTCTAAGATAAAGAATGGACAAATGGGACCTCGTAAAATTGCAAAGTTTCTATAAGGCAAAGGACACTGTCAATAGGAGAAAATGGCAACCAACAGATTGGGAAAAGATCCTTACCAATCATATATCCAATAGAGGGCTAATATCCAATATATACAAAGAACTCAAGATGTTACATTCCAGAGGAAAAAATAACCATATAAAAAATAGGGTACAGAGCTAAATAAAGAATTCTTAACTTACAAATACCGAATGACCAAGAAGCACCTAGTGAAATGTTTAACATCCTTAGTCATCAAGGAAATGCAAATCAAAACAACCCTGAGATTCCACCTCACACCAGTCAGAATAGCTAAGATCAAAAACTCAGGTGACAGTAGATGCTGGCGAGGTTGTGTAGAAAGAGGAACTCCTTCATTGCTGGTGGGGTTACAACCTGGTACAACCACTCTGGAAATCAGTTTGGCAGTTCCTCCAGAAATTTGACATACTACTATGAGAGGACCCAGCTGTACCACTCCAGGGCATATACCCAGAAGATGCTCCAACATGTAATAAGGACACATGCTCCACCATGTTCATAGCAGCCTTATTTATAAAAGCCAGAAACTGGAAACAACCCAGATGTCCCTCAACAGAGGAATGCATATAGAAATTGTGGTACATCTACACAATGGAGTACTACTCAGCTATTAAAAACAATGAATTAATGAAATTCTTAGGGAAATGGATGCATCTGGAGAATATCATCCTGATCGAAGTAACCCAATCACAAAAGAACACACATGGTATGCACTCTCTGATAAGTGGATATTAGCCCAGAAGTTCCGAATACAGGAAGAACAACCAACAAACCACAAGAAACTCAAGAAGAAGGAAGACCAAGAGGTGGACATTTTTTCCTTCTTAAAAGGGGGAACAAAATACCCACGAAAGGAGTTGCAGAGACTAACTATGGAGCAAAGACTGAAGGAAGGACAAGTTAGCCTAATATAGCTATCTCCTGAGAGGCTCTGACAGTACCTGACTAACACAGATGTAGAGGCTCACAGCCATCCATTGAACTGAGTACAGGGTCCCCAATGAAGGAGCTAGAGAAAGGACCAAAGGAGCTGAAGGGTTTGGAGCCCCTTAGGATGAACAACAATATCAACTAACTAGTACCCTCAGAGCTCCCAGGGACAAAACCACCAACCATAGAATGGGACTCATGTTTCCAGCTCCATGTGTAGCAGAAAATGGCCTAGTTGGTCATCAATGGGACAAGGGGCCCTTGGTCCTGTTAAGGTTCTATGCCCAGTGTAGGGGAATTCAAGGGTTAGGAAGCATGAGAGGGTGGGTTGGTGACTGGGGGAAGGGAGAGGGAACAGGTTTTTGTTTTTTTGTTGTTTGTTTTTTGTTTTGGAAGGGAAACCTGGAAAGGGGATATCATTTGAGATGTATATAAAGAAAATATCTAATAAAAAATAAATTTAAAAATTAAAAATGAAAAAATGTTGAAGAGCTCTAGACTTTAGCTCATCAATTTTCTTATTTATGTGTGCATTTATCCCAAGCCTATCTAAAGTATAACTGACAAATTAAAATCATAAAATTTAAGCTGTACATGGGATGCTTGACACATGTACACATGGTGACATCATTAAAACAAACAAGTCTCAGTATCCGTAACAATATTGTGACTCCAGAGGACATTATTCCAAATGAAAGAAGCCAGATGTAAAATGTGAATAATGTTCAGTTGCATTGGAAACCTAAAAACCTTGATCACATAAAAACAGGGGATGGTGGTGTTTATGGAGCATTATCAGTCAATGAATATAAATGTTATTTATAAAGGGAATATGTTCTAGAAAGTTAAAAAAAAACAATGATGTCATGAAATTTGTAGATAAGTGGATGAGAGTAGAAAAATTCATCCTGAGTGTATAATATTTAATAAATTATTTCTAAAAGTAATAAAAAACAAAGGTAGTGAAGGTTACAAGTTACTACTAAATATGTACTTGCAATTTCTAAATATTACTTCATTGATTCTAAGTCAGTATTTCTGTGATACTAGGAATCTTATATTGCATGTTTTATACTGTTTAATAGTAGGATGTATTTGACTGTTGTTGATGCTTACAGTGTATGGAGGCTGTTAGAGTTCTGACAGAGCTGCCATTACCTGGCATGCATGACCTTGGTTTTAGCTATTCATATTGTAATTACTTCAATTGAATCATGCACATTATCAGAACTACACATGTCAAGTTTGATTACCATTTAAAATGTCTTTTAAAGTGTTTCACTGTGTTTTAGAGTTGGAACACAAAATATTATTGTGTATGCAGAGGCACAGAAGCAGAACCGCAGGGCATAAACATGACATTAGGGAAGCAAATACTCTTTGCTGAAGGAATGCCAGTGATTTCAAATTGTATTGAAAATGCAAGGAGCAGCTTTATGAGACACTTTGATTTTCTTCCCTCATAAAGAGTTCAGTGAAATGAGATACGACTGGGACCCAGCAAGGAGCAACTTAAGGATATTGGGAAATAATTTTACCTCCAGTGTTTTTCTATGTTGTAAGCTTTGTATTAATATGTTTTAATTCTATTTATCATTTTAAGGAATTTAAAGGTAATTTAGAAAGAAACATAAATGGTGCAATTATGATATATATCATGACCTAATGCTGTGCATAGACACATATAAAATAGTTACATCAAACATTACATGTTCCCAGCCTTTGTTAAGTACTCCTATTTTTAACATTTATGAAAGTATCTTTTATGAATTACACAAGTTGATGACATTATTTGCTATTTGCCTTTCTGTATTTGACTTATTTCTATGAATATTTATGTTCTCCATTTTCATTCATGTTCTTTCAAAATTGATTTTATTGTTTCTGTGGCTGAATGGCTTTCCATCATTGGATATATTCTATATTCTTTAAACATTCTTCACTTGTGTTCCATTTTTTGATCATAGATAGCAATGTTTCACTGAATGAAGCGGCACAAATTTTTGGGAAAGCACAATTAAACCATATCAAATTATTAAGTGAACTATGGATTAGTGGACCACATGTAGAGATAGTTTATTAATCGCATCTGAAATCCTGACTTAATAAGTGAATCCCTAAAATAATTACGCAAATAGGAAAAAAAAAAAGAAAGAAGAGATTGGGACCTTTGCAAGCATTTATTTTGTTCAGTTCTGAATGCTCAAATAGTTCAGAGTTTTTTTCTTTTAAAAAGGTTCCAGGGGAGTTTGGGGGAAATTGGCAACAATAGTCTAATTCATTGCCAGCCTTTGTTTTTCTTGCATCTAAGAGTTTTGTGATTATACTTATGTTTACAAAACAAAGGAGATACTGAACTAAGTTAAACCCAATTCTTGGCCAATGACAAAACAGGTGTGAGGAAATCTGATACCTATAGAATTGGTAACTGTGAGAGAAAAACAAGAATAGCCCTAAAAGTCTCAAGTTAAACTATTCTGAGTTAAACTCGGGAAGCTATTTTTTTTTTAAAGATGAAGATGAAACAAATGAGCTTCTTATACCTGTTCTAACATTTCCATAATCTTTTTCATACACATGATTATACAAGTTAGGCATTTTCTCTATTTTTGACTGACAAGAACAAAAGTTGTTGTTTTGAAATGTTAATTATTAGTAAAGGAAATTTTGGTCGGGCAGTGGTTGCACACTCCTTTAATCCCAGTACTTGGGAGGCAGAGGCAGGCGGATTTCTGAGTTCGAGGCCAGCCTGGTCTACAGAGTGAGTTCCACGTCAGCCAGGGCTACACAGAGAAACCCTGTCTCGAAAAACCAAAACAAAACAAAAAAACAAAACAAAAAAACAACAACAAAAAGAAAATTTTGATGGCATACCGTCGCTGAAAAATTATTAGATATGTCTGTTTACTTCCATAAGTTAAAATATTGAGGTAGAAAGAAATATTGGCTGGTGGGATGGCTCAGGAACCAAGATGCTTTATATGCAAACAGAATCAGCAAATCAGTGGAGTTCAGATCCTAATACCCATGTAAAGTCAGACTTCACAGAATATATTTGTCCTAGTAGATACATAGCAACTAGGGAGGTATAGGCAGGTGAATCACTCCAAGCTCATGGGTCAGCTACCATGGCTTTTGTGGTAACAAATGAATAGTTTCAAGTTAGGTAAAATAAGATAAATGATATTCAGTGTTATCCTCTGACATCCACACATACAAAATATACTCCTGAACTAACACACACAGAAGTTCTTGAGCACACATGTAGCCACATATGAATGAAGACACACAGAAACAGACACACACACACACACACACACACACCATAAACACATACATTGTTTTTTTTTTAATTTTTGAAAATTGAAAAACTCTAAATATATGTAACCACCAATAATTATCAGACCTAAATAGACAGTGATACAAGAAAGGGACATAGTAAATAATTGATAGAGAGACTGTTGAACTGGATCTGTTCATTAATGTTAAAATATTAAAATATTTGTCATATTATATACTTGGCCCAGGGAATGGCACTATTAGGAGGTGTGGCCTCCTAATAGTTGGAGTAGGTGTGACACTGTGTGTGTGTGTGCTTTAAGATTCTCTTCCTAGCTACCTGGAAGCCAATCTTCCACTAGCAGCTTTCAGATGAAGATGAAGAACTCTCAGCTCCTCCTCTACCATGCCTGCCTAGATTCTACCTTGCTACCTTCATGATCATGAACCTCTGAACCTGTAAGCCAACCCCAATTAAATGTTGTTCTTTATACTTATTGGCATGGTCATAGTGTCTGTTCACAGCAGTAAAACCATAACTAAGTCAATGATTGAGATCAGTTTCTAATATTCATAAACAAGACTTTGGAAATATTTAACTTTTCTTACTCCTAAGACAATGATTTTAGGTTTCATAGTTATATAACCATCTAATTCTTTGTGATAGGTAAACAAATTTATCTAACTCTCCCTTTAAAAATCATAGCATAATATATTTTTATTTAGAGGGGAATTCTTCACACATTTAATGAAACTTAACTTTTATCTTCTCCAAAAGGATTTATATTCTTATTTGTTTTAAAGATTACATTGTTGGATATAAAACTTCAAATTAAGCAAGTTGGTGAAACCATTACTGCCACTTATTTATTAAATATATCTATTTTAAAGCTTTTTTTGTTTTTATTCATGTGTGTTTGTGTGTGTGTGTATGTGTGTATGTGTGTGTGTGTGTGTGTGTGTGTGTGTGTAGTATGAGTTGAGTAATAATGATCTTAGAGCCCCAAAGTAAGCAATGATTACTTGAGATGTGATCCCAAGCAGTTGTGACCTAGGGTGAGTGCTGGGAACAGAATTTGTATTCAGAGGAATAGTAAAAAGTGCTACTAACTCTATTTCAATTTTGCATTTTTTAAGTTATATGTGGAGAGCTCTTGGTACCACTTCAAAGCAAAAATTTGACATTGGGCTAGAACAAGGAAGTAGGCCCAAGATCTTGATCATCTCAATAGGTCCCTAAATTCCATTGGACATTTGCTCATGCCTTGTTTGTTCCTTGACTACTTTGTTATGCCTCAGAACTGGCCATATTCTTTGCATGTACCTCGAAAGATATAAAAGCATACTGGGAAAAATTAAATCCACCTCAGTGCTTGCTGGGTTCATGTTATAATGTTGTCTAACTCTTTCTTTAATCCTCCCTGCCTGTGAAATTGTGCCTTCTAAAAAAATCAGAGATACACTTATGAATCTCACCAACATGGCTGTTTAAACATAACCTAAACAAGAATGACCACAATAGACATATTAATTTCTGTTACTTTTTTAAAGATTAATTTTTGTGATTAAAGTATTAAATCATTTCACCTTCCATTTCCTCTCACCAAACCTCCCTATATATTGCTCTCAGTTATCCTTTTAATATACATCCTCTTTTTTTACTAATTGTATTTTTGCATATACATATGCATATATATTTATAAATATAACCTGTTCAGTTCATATGTTGCTTAATATAAATTTTTAAGGTATAGCAAAAAATCATGCTAATCAACCCAGTTTTTGATCCACATTCTTAAGGAGATTTTTATCCCATTTGTTCATATACGTGTAAAGAATGTGATTAAATCAGTTTCATAGTTTACATTTGTTGTTGAAGGAAGTGAGGAGCTCATAAGTGAATGTCAACAGTATGTTGAGAATTCTAATTCTGTGCCAACATTTGCTCAGTGGGTGGCCTCTAATTATGATAGTAATTTCATTGTCCCCAGGAGAAATGAAACATGCTTGTGGGAATCACATCTTGTCCTCGGCCATTGCTGAGTACCTGTGTTTCAAAATTTTCAGACTAAATCTTTTTTTTTTCTTTTTAATTAATCATCTGAATGAATGCCCAGTTTTCTTCACCTTCGCTGCTGAATATGAATCAATTTCAAACAGAAGCTTAATGAGGAAGAGAACAAGCAAAATTTGGCCTGGGAAAAAAAAGGTGTCATACAAAGGGTCAAAATACTCAATCAGCACTAAACTCATTAGGATCATTTGAATAAGTGAAGACTAAATGCATTTTAGTGTAAGAGAAGTGTGATTATCCAATCCAGTAGCATGCAGTGCCTTGTGAATTCTGATAATTAGCATTACCAACAGTTAATTCCTTCATTGTTTTTAGAGGAAAGAACTGATATTTTTCCTTGGTTCCATTTATGTGTGGTATTTAATTATAATAGTTCTAATAGTTATGGTACAATTTATGGCCTCCTTACATTTGTCGATTTTAAAACTTTAAATAAATTATCCTTATTCAGATGAACTATATTCATTAACCAGCTGCTTTATTAAAAGACAAGTCAAGTTTTTTTCACACTCTGATAATAAGTTAAGGAAGATGAAAATTATTGGAATATGTTTATAACCAATAGCATTGACTTAAATTTTTATTTCAATTTTAGTTTTTTTATTTTTTTTTTAAAGATTTATTTATTTATTATATGTAAGTACACTGTAGCTGTCTTCAGACACACCAGAAGAGGGCATCAAATCTCATTATGGATGGTTGTGAGCCACCATGTGGCTGCTGGGATTTGAACTAATGACCTTCTAATGACCTTCTAAAGAGCAGTCATTACAGATGGTTGTAAGCCACTATGTGGTTGCTGGGAATTGAACTCAAGACCTCTGGAAGAGCAGTCAGTGCTCTTAACCACTGAGCCATCTCTCCAGTCCTTTTTTTATTCTTTAATCTTTTTTTACAGTTCAATTGTTCAGTCATTATCTCACTCCTGGTCTGCCCTCCGACTATTCCTCATTCCATTCCTCTTCTCCCATCTCCAAGATGTTCTTAACCCCTACCCTCATCTCACCAAACCTCTTCACTCCCTCACCTCAAGTCTCTCAAGTGCAGTTCTCTGCAATTTCAGTTTTAGCAATATGAAATGATACTTTTCACCACTATTGAAAATAAGAACATTATTTCTACCTGCTAGTTTAAAGACTTTGTGAGAATTGTGATTAGAACTTCTTATTCCTGATCATGTGATTCATCAATGTCAATGTTCAAATATCAATTTAAATTAAGTTTGATTTCTAGTTTAGTTCATTAAATTGCAATATTGTTTGCAATTTGACAGATACTGGTTTATGATAAAAAACACATCTATCAGAACTCTTAATAATTACCTTTATTGAATAACCACTAGGACCAACTATCACAATGATGCAAATTTCATGAATAATCTCTTATTTAAAGTATTCAATTATATTTTTATAAATAATATCTATATTCATCTATATTCATCAGTCTAGATATTTTCTTTAACAACACTTAGACATGGGAATAAATATATACTAAAAATAAAAAGATTTATAACTGGACAAAAAGGAAAAGAATCCCCAAATATTAAGTGTTCAACCTTATCTTGAATATCATTTTATACACCTTTCTATAAAGGCCCAGGGAACTTCACAGAAGAAGGGGTGAAAATACTATGAGAGAGGTCATGGAAGATTTCTGTAAAATATTGTATTCAGGACATAACAGAGTCCTTGTACTGATAAATTCATAGTAACTACAGTTGCTTTCACATAACCTGCCCAAGTCAAGCCAGTCAACACTCCAGCATATACAGAGGAAGTGCTCCTGAAGCCACACCCGTATCTGAGGAACTTTAGGTAAGGAATGCATGAGTGAGAGAGTGAGTATTTATTTTCTCCAGTGGTGTGTCTACTAGTAGAGAATTCTTATGACCCAGCAGATGGCTCTATTCCCATGTAAATATGAGAACCACCAACTAGACACAGTAGATTATAGAACAAGGAATGGGAGGAAGAAGAAATGAACTTGGGAGGATGATAAGAGTACAGTAATTGCTATAAAGGTGTTACAAGAGAGTTGGGGGTAAAGATGATATAAGTAAATACATGTTCATATATGAAACTACTAAAGAATTAATTTTTAAATAATATGCTGAAGATAAAAATATCAACTGCAATTTTAAACTGATAAACCAAGATTTGGAAAACTTCTGACTTCTTAAAGTACCATTGATCAAGAGTTTGCTATACTGCAATAGTTTTTGTGAAGAGCAGAAAAATTAATTTTATGTCTAAAATTATAATTATTAATTATATCTATTTTTTGTAGAATTATAAAGTACATACAATATATCTGGAGAGAAAATTTTATTTTGACCGTACCAGGTGCATAGATTTGTTCATTCATAACTTTTTCAACCTTGTCAATATGTAACAATTTAACTAAATTAACATGTATATGTGTGATGACTAGTTTTATATTAACTTGACACAAGCTAGAGATGATTTAAAAGATGGAAACTCAATTGAGAAAATGCCTCCATAAGATCCAATTCTAAATCATTTACTTAATTAGTGATTGATGGGAGAGATTCCATTCCACTATGAATAGGGCTACATATAGGCTGGTGGTTCTGAGAACTACAGTAACGCAGACTGTGCAAGCCCCAGAGAAGGAAGCCAGTTAGCGTGGACCTCTGCATTAGCTTCTGCCTCCCAGTTTCTGCCCTGTTTGAGTTCATGTCCTAACTTCCTGATGGACCATCATGAGGAAATGTAAGCCAAATAAACCCCTTTCTCCCCAACTTGCTTTTAGTCATAATGTTTCATCACAGCAATAGAAACCCTAACTAGTATACATACATAGACCTGTTATGGAACTTTGTTTTTTAAAAGAGTATATACATGCTCTTGTTTATCATACCTTTTTATAATGATAAACCATACTAATGACAGAGGGCTGCAGTGATAACTGTGCCTTAGATTCTAGAGTCAGCATTTAAAATTACATTATGAGAAATTCCATTCATGTACAAAGTATTAGGAAATTATCTCAAGGGCATTAAATTTTATAAAAAATAAGGAGAAACTGAACACAGAGGGAAGAAAAGTGATATCAGATGTGACTGAACCATAAATATTTGTATGTATATGTATATATATGTGTGTATATACATATGTATATATACATTTGTATATGTATATATATACATATATACATATATACATATATATGTATATATGTGTATATATATATATATATATTGAGTTTTCAGATTATATTCCTACATTTAAACATGATCTTGGTCACTTGCTTCAAGTTTGACAATGTAAAAAGTATAAAAGTATTGCTTTTCTGTATTGAAAAATGGGTGGAACACCAGTCTCTAGCTCATGTGGTTGTGAAGACAGCATTGATTTTCCAATGTGATATGTCCAAGATTTCATATGGTTAGAAATAATCCAAGATTTCATATGGTTAGAAAACTAAATTGAGAAAAAATTATTTAATAGCTTTCTGTATGCTTTCATGAATATATGAATAAATTTGAGGGTCTATCTAGATTTCTCTGGAGAAAACTTTATGTTCTTTATATTATATCATACAATATATTTAATAAAACATAATATCACAGAGAATGTCTTTGTAGAATCTTTGAATGGAATTTGGATGCTGATCATCATGGGCCAACTATAGAAACACAGAAATTACTCTGCCAGAAAAATAATGTATAACCAATTCAAGTGATACCAACAAGTTTTAGAAATTGTTCACAAAAGCCTTTTCACAAAATGGTTGGTTTTTCTCAATCCACACATCTGGCTCTCATGAAGCCTATTTAAATAGAGAAATATAATTTTCAGAAATGTGGGTTTACAAAGCACAGTGGTCATGAACTCTTCTCCGTATTTCAAAACTGGGAAGCCAGACGCAGCATTCCTCTGGGCAGTTGGCCCATTTAATCATGACACAAATAGAGTACTGGTTGACTGTACAGAGTGCCAAACTAAACTCCAAATGTTCTATTTCCATCCAGCAGATTCTATTGTGGCTGATTTTTGGAAGAAGGGCAGGTTGGCTTCCTGCCACAATCCTCAGTCAGCCCTACATTAGAAGCAAAGTAGAGTATGAGAGAAAATGTGTATTGATATTTTTAAATGTTTCTTTCTTCTCTATAATTACATATATTAATCGGACCCCACTGAAAGTTGAAAAACATTTTTTTTCAAATCCTGCTCTCTCTTGTAATAGGCAAGCTAGATACAATTTCATATTTAGAATAAAATTTTATGACCAATTGAATAAGAAACATACTATAAATACAACTGGGGACCATTGGATTCCTAAATTTTCACAGGAGTCAGGTAACAAAAGTCTGTAACCATCACACACTTTCTAACAAGATCAGAAATGGCAAATACCAAGAGTAATTGGTCATCAATGGGAGGAGAGGTCCTTGACCCTGTGTAGGTTCTATGCCCCAGTGTAGGGGAATGCCAGGGCCAGGAAGCAGGAGGGGGTTGGCTGGTGAGCAGGGGGTTGGGGGGAGAACAGGGGTTTGTTTTAGTTTTTGTTTTTGTTTTTTTCTTTCTTTTCTTCTTTTTTTTTCTTTTGGAGGGGAACCTGGGAAAGGAGATATTGTAAATAAAGAAAACATCTAATAAAAAAAAAGTGCCTTTTACAGACTTTAGCCTAAACTTAAGCAAGAGCCTAATTTGAAATTAATATATTGATTCAGTAGAATATTTAAATAGAAGGCTTCTAAAGCAATATAAATACTTGCATTGTGACCACCAGTGTAATAACGTATCCAACACCAACATATACAGTAGTCATGCTCATATAGATGTTTGTTTATCTACATTGCCATTTATTGCTTTACCTATGACTCCAGATTTAGCAATTACAATATGTATGAAGGCTAAAATCAACACATAAGCAAAAGTTTATTATCATGTCTTGCTGCTCATTTTTAAATCCATCTCAATATACATCTAAAAATAATGAGAAGAAAATTTTCTGTTCAGCATTACCAGAGTTATATCTTTCACAAAATTATAATTCCTTTCTTTTAATTGCTTTTTTTTTTACATTCCAGTTATCACCCATCTCCAAGTTTGCCCTCCCACAGTTCCTCATCCCATTCTTCCTCCCCTCTGTCTTCAAGAGCCTGTCCATCTCCCCTGGGCCTCAAGTCTCTCAATTATTAGGCACATCTTCTCCCACTGAGGCCAGACCAGGTAGGCAGTCCTCTGCTGTATATATGTCAGGGCCCTCAGACTAGCTTCTTTATGCTGTCTGTTTAGTGGATCAATGTCTGAGAGATTTTTGTGGTCCAGGTTAACTGAGACTGCTGATTTTCCTATAGGGTAGGCCTTCTCCTCAGTTTCTTCCAGCCTTTCCCTAATTCAACAACAGGGGTCCCCAACTTCAGTTTAACTGTTCAGGTTAGGTCTGCATCTGTCTCTGTCAACAGATTGTGGGGTCTCTCAGAGGACAGCCATGCTAGACTCCTATCTGTAAGCACATCTTAACATCAGAAATAGTGTCAGGTCTTGGAGCCTTCGCTTGAGACGGATACTAAGTTGGGCAGATCACTGAAGCACCTATCACTTAGTCTCTTCTTCATTATTGTCCCTGAAGTTCTTTTAGAACAATATTGGGTCAAAGTTTTTTAATGTGGTATAGCAACCCCATCCCTCTATTTCATACCCTGTCTTTCTACTGGAGATAGACTCTATGAGTTCCTAATTCTTTTCATAGAAAAGTGAGAGACAGACAAAGAGAGAGAGAGAGAGAGAGAGAGAGAGAGAGAGAGAGACAGAGAGAGAGAGAGAGAGACAGAGACAGAGACAGAGAGAGAGAGAGAGAGAGGGAGGGAGGGAGGGAGGGAAACAACAGAGTGAAATTCACCATCAAGTAAAAATTTAGAGCACTGAAAAATGAAATGTTCTTCCTATGGTAGTCCTTAATATATGTTCTACTGTCTTTGAAGGTATTTAGGAGAGAGATTTTTAAGCCAAAGGACTAGGATTAAAAACATTTCAAAATAGTGTTTTCTATATATTACTGGGAGTTGAACCCATGAGATCTTAATGACATGGTTGTCACACAAGTCCTGCGTGATATCAATATCAGTTGAGATATTAGTGTAGAAGAGGGAAATTTCATAGGGAACCAAACTTAGAAGAATTGTTACAAACAATTAATGGATGACAAGTGTAGCCTGCACAGTCATCTCGCCCCGGGAAGAAGACACGCGGACACACTAGGTTCCTTCTGCAACGACGTTTACTGCCCTCTCCCAGAGGGAAAAAGAGAGGTCGAGCCCAAAATCCACACTGCTTATATACACCACAGTGAGGCGTGTCTGCCCACAGCGTGGCGTGTCTGCCCATAATTGGCTGTCTGCTCATTACCCTACGAAACGCCCCAGAATGAGCCGTGACATGGCGTCTTTTTCACTCTACGCACATGCGCAAACAGTTCTCTACGCACAAGCGCAAACAGTTGTTTAGGCGCCATCTTGCCATGGTGAATGCCGGCTCCCTACAGACAAGGAGCAGAATCAGTTGATTTTTTTTTTAGTCATGACTGTCCCCAGTAGTTTATTGGATCCCAAGCCCAAGTGTCAGCACTAAACACACACACACACACACACACACACACACACACACACACAACCTGCTAATTTAATTTAGTGGTATGTGTATTTGTGTGTGAGTGTGTGCGTGCGTGCATGTGTAAGGTGTAAGAACAGCAATATGAAAGAATATGTGGGACGTTTTGCAGGGTCAGAGAGGTTGAAGAGGGAATTATGGAATACAATACTCATGTGTGAAATTCTCAAAGATTCTCACTAAACTTTAATGTATTAAAAATTTAAAAATTCAGCCAGGCATGGTGGTGCAACAGTGAAGCAAATCTATTTAGAAAAAAAGTAATAAAATATATACATTAAAGTGTTTTAATAGTCTAAATGTACTCAATAAATTGTACTGTCATACATTAAACATTCCCAAAAGATCTACATTTGTCCATAGTTAGCTAAAATCATCTTAACACAAATGGTTCAGTTAAAGCATCGAAGACTTTATTAATGATAACACCAGCAGAGCATGAATGGGGTAAACTCTCATGGATGGTGTCCATCATGAGAGGAAGAGCTACAGATAGGCCACAAATATACAGAGAGAAAAGAATTAGTTTTCTCAGAGAAGGACGCAGTAATGGAAAATGGAATACTAAGTAGTCAGTCAATATATATATATATACATATATAAACAGTAAATTGATTTAGAAAATTGTTTTTCCCCATTTACTTATATATGTATATAAATGTGTGTAACAACAATAATGAAAAAAGATGATGTCATTTGGGAGGAGTGTTATATGAGAGGGATTTTGGGATGGAAGAAAATAATGTAAATTTACTTTAATTTATATTAAGATGAATTAAATAAAAAATGGAGCAGTGTGGTTATATACATGAAATGAAATTATAAATACTTGAAGGGAATGAGAAAAGTTTTTAGAAAATAAACATGATATTAATGATAGAAGTCAAATTATATATCACAAAGGTAAATTGTTCAAAACAAGAAGCCTCAAAAATAAATAACAGAACAAAGCAGATACTAGAAATTTACATTGAGTCAAAATGAGTTGAATTTAAAAAATCTAAACAGATAAGTTGACAGGGAAAAATGGGAACCTCAGGACATCAAAGTACTATTAGTCAAAGATGAAACATGTATATCATTGGGAATGGTAATGGGAAAAAGTCCTAGTCAGGAAATAATTTCTAAGTTTAATTTATGACACAAATTTAATTTTTTTCCAGAAAAAACCTCAATAACCTATTAGCTATAGAATAAAAGAAAACCATGAAAGAATACATCATAATGAACTTGCTGAATTCCAAGGAAACAATTTGAAGATGCTCATAGTAAATATCAGAACAAAGTGATACTTGCAAAGAGAGAGATGCTTACAAAGCACAGGCTTTGAAATCTTAAAAGACAAAGTGACATGGATAATGTACATACACCTTGAAAAGAAAAGATTTGTCAGTTCCATGTCTCACATCTTGTAAGATGCTTTTCAAGTAAAGGACAGATAAAAAGACTAGAAAATAATGAAAAACAAGGTAAAAACTTGCCTCTTTAATAGAAAATGTATACAGATGAATCCAAATAATCCAAGACAGATGAAGACTAGAGATTGAAAAAGAGAGAATTTATTATTATCCACTTGATATTTGGAAAAATGTCCTTCCCTGATATTGAAATAATGCATGTACATATACAGGAATTTCAGAATATAGAAAGCTCATTCTTAACATAATATGCATACATACACACTTATATCATATAATGTGCAAAGTACATATATATGGTAATTTATATGTAATATATGTAAATATGTATAATGGACACTTAGGGTTTCATAATATTTATGCCTTGTTGTAGAAGTGATGATTAAAATATAAGATGTATTACTGTACAATGATTGTACACAGTAACTAAAATGTCTTCTTATTTAAGGATTTGTGGATTTTATTTCAGTATCTATTGTTTCTCAACCTCTTTACTTGTAAGATTTTTATTCATGTGAAGTAGTTGTCACCTCCAATAGGTCCTGCTGAATAATCTCACCCCTTCTAGTTCTTTATGAACTCTGGCTAGCTGATTCAACTCAATCAAACTCCTTTCCAACATGACTGATTAAATCTGGGTTCTGTCAGGTTCTCACTGAATTGCTCTACTTGGCCTCAAACTAACACTTAGAATTTGTTCTAATTGTCTGTCTCTCTCTTATTCTCTGGCCTTAGCTGTCTCTGCTGACGTGAAATGAACTGCAGGAACTCATGAACGAATTCAGCTCCACTGCACTGCACTCATTGCACTGACTTCCAACTGACTGAACTGAACTCAACTGGATAGAACTTAAAGATCTGCAAGAGTGTGTCTCCTCAGTGCTGGGATTAATATTAAAGTCATGTACCACTGAGCTTCTCTTGACCTGAAAGTTGCTCTATATGAGGGTGGCCTTAAACACAGAGTCTCTGTCTCCTGGTATCAAAGGTATGTCTGTATTACAGCCAGATCAGACTTACCTTGCAGGTCTTTGGCTATAATCACTTTGCCAGAGCAGCCATGTTGCTGGATAAAAATTCCTCTACATTCACTAAGAACAAATGTATTACAGTAACTGTTCTAATGGCAGAGAGGGAAGGTTTTGCATTGCATACTTTACATTTCTTTATACTATGGAGCCAACATGTGATTTTGCTAATTTCTGAATATGGGCTATGAATGAGTAATTTTATACTTTGAGTTAAATTATAATTAGTTATTATCCCATTGGCTCAGAATTTAGGGCTGTACAACCCTTTGATATTGTGCCATGACAATATAATTTAATATTGTGTCTCATTCACAGTTCTGGAACCTATACAGCCCGTAGGTCTGCAGGAAGGACATGTCGAATAGGATGATGAGATTAGTCAATTACACACATCAGGCTCTTTGTTTTACTTCTAATCTCCATTTTTACATATAAAGGACCATAAACATAATGAAGGTTACAGATATTTTGGGTAAATCCTTCAGTTAGTGATGGGTAAAGTCTTGTGAAAATATTGAACTCCCGAGAAGGTGGGTGGAATACAGAATCTTCTCCAGATGAATCGCTTATATCCAGCTAAATATTTATTGTTGAGTATGATCATAGCATATTTATGCTTTACTCAGGACCATGGAGTGTGATTTGTTAGAAAACCATTAAGTTTTCTTATCAATGCTAACATAACACAAGATATTAAAAATTCAGTTAGTAGTTGGCAACATTTTACCTTGGCAACCTTGGCAGCGATCCCTCTCTCTCTCTCTCTCTCTCTCTCTCTCTTTCTTTCTCTCTCTCATGTGTGTCTCTCTCTTCCCCCTCTCTTTCTTCCTTTTTTCTTTCTTTCTTATTCTTGATATCAAACAAAAGATAATTTATAGAGTGAAATAAAAAAAAACACTGGCAGAAGGTATTAAGGGGAAAATAAACCAGTAATAATTGTAGTGTGGCATTTTCATTATTCTTGAGTCTCTAATTCAGATTGAGGTCCTGTGGATCCCAGCCATCTGAAATACACTGATATCCAGTGAATTCAACTGGCCATAATACTCAGGAGAACTGTGAATGAATATTCTAAAAGTACACAATACCCACGATACACCACACAGACCATAAGAAGTTTAGGAGGAAGGAAGGCCTAAGTGAGGATGGTCCAATCCCAGGTATAAGAAGGAACAAAAATAATCATGGGAGTCAGAGTGAGGGAGGGACCTAGGTGAGAGAGAGGAGAGGGAGAGAAAAAAAGGGGGCATGATCAGGTATAGGGGTGAGACAAAAGAGAAGCTCAAAGGGCCAGGAGAATGAATGGACATATGTAACTGCTGAGGGCACGGGCGGTGGAAGGAGCTTCCAAAAAGTCCCGGTAACCCCAGATGTGAGAGGTTCCCAGATCTCAATGGGGGTGACCTAGCCAAAATGCCTAACAGTGGGAGATTAAACATGTTTTTTTTTTGTTGTTGTTGTTTGATTTTTGTTTTTTGATTTTGTTGTTGTTGGTGGTAGTTGGTTGTTTTGTTTTTCTGGACATTTTGTATGTGAATACAAGACATTTTCTCCAATTTGTAGATTCTATGACATCAAAAACATTTTAAAATTCACTTTGTACAAAGCCTTGAAAATTCTTTTTATCCATGATTCTATAATATGATAGTAAATAGGACTAATCTGTGGCCATAGTTGCGATATGTAACATTTTAATAGTCTTTGTATTCTCATTGTGATTCCAAATTACTTCCTTTGCTATCATATGTGGTCACTAAGAATTCTAGATTTTACCCTGGATATGTCTTTCTTAGCTCAGGCTTTGAGAGCTTTAAGAAGCTCTGTTATTATGAATTCCATCTTCCTACGCTACAGAGAGAGTACCATTGCATTCATCAGTGTGGACACACAGGCTTACATACTTTTCAAACGTTACAGTTTTCCCTAGAGCATACAGACTGGTTCTTTGTTTTGTTTTTGTTTTTACTCTCTTTCTTCTTTTTTCTTATATTCAGTATCAAATGGAAGACATAAGAAGCAACAATAATATCACAATTAATCAAAGACAAACAGTCCTAGTGTTTTTAAATTAAAAAAATGTAAATGTGTAAAAGTACTATGACTTTTATAAGTCGGCATTACAATTATTGAAAAAACTTTCTTTTATCCAATATCAATACATCAATAAGGGAAATAAATTAGAAATTCATCTATGAATTGACTATACTATTGCTATCACCAGTATTGCTTGTATTCCTTGCTAAAGGAAAGAGTTTCATCATGATTCTATATTTCCAGAGAATAGACTTCCAGATCACATATTCAAGTGTAGTCAACTTGAAGCAATATGACTAGAGGCATCATTGTTCCCAGGCCAGAGCTAAAATGTAAGAGAAAGCCCAGATTATTCTGGCATTCACTGTTCCTCTTACCTGGTCATTGGAACTACATGTTCCTAACAAGACCTCAGTATTCAATGTCTGTTTCAAAAGAAGCAAGACAAAACAAATTTGAAGTCAAATTTAAATTTAGGTCAAGAAATTCAATCAGGAAGTAATTCACTATGAATTAAAACTGGTATAAATGAAACAAAGATGAGCAATGCAATATTATTATGAGATTATGCATTTAAATTCAATTTAAAATTGTAACATTCGAAGTCATAAAGTCAATAGCCTTTTTATTTTTGTCTTCTATTCTGTACTAAAAAAATATGAATTGTATTTCTATTTTAGAAAAAATGAAATAAACTACTTGATCATTTGA
Organism: Mastomys coucha; assembly: GCF_008632895.1. Lineage (NCBI taxonomy): Eukaryota > Metazoa > Chordata > Mammalia > Rodentia > Muridae > Mastomys > Mastomys coucha. The sequence continues at coordinate 70,088,524 of NW_022196915.1, forward strand.
GCAACAAATGCCTTCTGGAGAATTGAAACAATCTGTGTTTGATTCGAACAGAATTGTCAATAATTTTATGCTTAATTATATACAGCTTTGTGTATAGGAAAACAAAATAAAGTTTGAGCTCCATATTTATTATTATACAGAAATTTTGTTTTGTAATCACATTTATTTAGCCAGTTTCATTCAAAAAATGTGTCATTTTTGATATTGACTTTCAATTCTTACCAATTATCTATATTAGGTAATTTATTATCATACATCACAAAATTATCTTGTTGAAAAAAGTTGTAACACACTGCTTCACAGCACACTATCTTCTCTGTCTCCTGAAAACAGTTTAGTCCTACAAACTGAATTTGTTCTAATTATTTAAGAAGCAATTCAATGTTCATGAATACATGTACTTTCATTTCTTCCACTTAGAGCAATAGTTCTAAACCCGCCAATCACAAACCCTTTGAAGAAGTCAAATGATCCTTTCACAGGGGTTGACTAAAACCATCTGAAAACACAGATATTTACCCTATATTTTTGAATAGTAGCAAAATTTCAGTTATGAAATAGCAACAAAGATAAATTATTGCTGGGGGTCATCACAACATACAGAACTGTATTAAAAGTTTGCAGCATTAGAAAGATTGGCAATCATTGATTTAGAATATATTTTCACATGGGAATCTTACACTGACTAATGATACAGTACTGGTGTTTTCTTTTGGGAATAACTAACGATTGTCTAATGAGATCTAAAGTTTTGCCATTAGGAAGTATTCACTCCAGGTACTAAAAATCTAGCCACACCTCTGTGCTTAGAGAGGTCACACACACTAGAGAGCCTATTCCTGCCATTATCCTAAACCAATATAACTTCTGACTGCATTCTAAATCCTTATCCTATACCCACTAATAACTATAGTTCTTATTACACATCAAAGAAACTTCTGTAATGAAGGAGACAATGACCATTACAGAGATCTGCAATTGGTTAAAACACACAATCTAGGTTATCCTGGGTTGCACATCCCCAATGAATAAATTTGTAACTAAGCCCTTATATGTGATTCACAAGTCAAGTTATGGATGAAGACATAGGGAAAAAATGTAAAAACCAGAAAACCAGGATTTCTGCTGCTAGATTGTGTTTTCTGTAATTGTCAGTGCACCACTCCAATGAATCCTCAACTATATGGTTGCCTACACGAGACCTGCATAATGAGAAAACCAGTTGTCATAACAAACTGAGTGATGTAAATTTTCTAACATTTCGCTTTTACATAAAGAGGTACATATAATCAATTGCTGCTGAACTGTTCTCCTGGTCTGAGACCCCTGATTGATTATTCAGTCCCAACAGGTCAATTTGAAACATATGTGCAACAGTAAGTGATCCCAGTAAGGTATGTGTATGTGTTTGTTTGTGTGTGTGTGTGTGTGTGTGTGTGTGTGTGTGTAACAATTATAATAGATAGGGTCATGAATTTGAGAGTGAGTAAGGACCATGGGAACAGCTAGACAGGGAGACAGAGAGATAGAAATGTTGTACAAATGAGTAAAATGTACTTATATATGTAATTCCTAAAGTTATAATTTTATATTAAAATGCAGAGGATTGTATATTCAACCCCTCCAAAGGTCAAAATTCTGTAAAAATAAACAGAGGACTATATTTATTCATCTATTAATTAATTTATTTTTGTATATGTGTGTCTATTTCTGTGTTGTTTTGCATTTAGTGAATGCATATATGAGGTGTTTGTGTATATATATGTGTATATGATGTGTGTGTGTGTCTGTCTGTCTGTGGTATGTGTGTGTGTGTTTATGGGTTTGTGCAAGTATGTAGTGAAGTGGAAACTTCTGTTTTCCTTGAAAAGTCAGTTACCTCACATGTCACATGATGTTTTGCCAGGGAACACAGGTGAAAGAATGTTTTCCTGAAGCAGACACAGATAAAAGAATGCTTTGTTACAGCAGACATGTAAAAGGATGCATGATGAAGGAGCTCAAGCATTGGGTTGCTTTGTTCCACCCTCTATTCTTCCCTAACAATACACGTGTTGTTTTTTCTCTTCCTATTGCATTGCTGAACTCTGCTTGTGGTGATACCATTGAGAGAAACTCCCTGAATAAATTCTCCTGAGGTTCATCTGGCTTCTTGCTTGCTTCAGCATTGCAGGCTTGTTGGTGAGACTTGCAGCTTCTTCAGGATTGAACGTCAGTTGCGAGTTTTGGACTGGTGTCTTCCTGCTGGGAGGACTGGACTGCAGCAGCTGTTGATTCTTATTTCATGTTTGGTATCGGGCTAAAGTGCTGTTATCTTGACAAAGAAGATTGGACTGCTCCCAAAGAACTTCTAAGCAGGTCTACTTGCCATGTCCTAATAAATTTTCTATTCTACTACCTCTAGTGAGCGGTGTGCTATAGGAGAGGTTGACAATTAGTAAAATAGGCTGAAAAATTTTAAGCCTAAAACGTGGTATGTATAGATCAAAGGTCAGATGTTGATGTTGGAAATCATCCTTGACCACTCTTCACCTCTGTTTGAGACAGAATCCCCTGCTAAACTCTGAGCTCATTAAGTTTGTGTAAACTGTTGGCCAATCAGCTCTATAAATCCTCCTATCTCTGTAGCCCATTGTTAGGATTACAAACATGTCCTTCCTCATTGCAGTTGTTACTTTGTTTCAGTCAACAAAATACAGGCCAACCTGCTTGCACAGCAGGCACTTTGTAAACTGAGCCTTCTCCCTAAACCATAGATTGATTAGTTTCCAAACCATGGTGAATTCAACATATTAGTTTTCAATGAAAAGTAACCTGTTGGTTAGTGGTAGTGCATTTCTTTAATCCCAGCACTTGGGAGGCAGAGGCAGGCAGATTTCTGTGTTCAAGGCCAGCCTGGTCTACAGAGTGAGTTCCAGGACAGCTAGAGATACACAGAGAAGCATTTAAAATATAAATAAATAAAATGATCATTAAAGAAAAATCAAAGAAAAGAAGCTGCCAGTCAAACATTAGTTCATCTGGTCTTTCTTTTAGCTATAGTTATTAATATTAATCTATAATGTGACTGTTGTCAAATTTTAACATGAATTATTTCATGTTTATGTTTTGTATCTCACATGTTTCTAATTAATTACACTTTGAAAGTATTGGACACAAAATTATTTAAAATATAGGTTGTTAAATATATCCAAAATCTACTATGCAAAAAAAAAACCACACATACAGTACTTTTTAAAATCCACTTTATCTTTTATGTTTTTTAAGTTTATTACAAAACTTAATTTTGGTTACAGATTTTACTTTTCAATATGGCATTAATTATTGTAGATGAATGCTACCCTACATTTTAAAACTTTCTAAATGTATATATGAAGTAAACAGTAGTTAATAGATTTCAAAACTAGATTCTGTTGTTAGGTTTGCTCCTTATTTGAATATTTGAATGACTATAATGAAGACAAAGATATCCTTATTAAGGCTTGAGATCTAACCAAATCAAAATATATCAGTTTAACAGCTAAACTCAAATACCCTGCTGCCTTCAATTCCATCCTTACTATCCATGCTGACATGGTATACCCTCTGTGTTTTTCCATCTCCATATGCAAAGCATGACCTTTATTCCAAATTTAAACAGCTTAAGATGTTTTTCCATGTAACTAGTAGACAAAAAATTCCCATAATATAAAAGTAGTCTGTCTGTGAGGAGACATCAGATCATAATAAACTAATTCAATCACTACGCCTTTCTCAAATGTGTTACTATTTACCTGATAAAAGGGCTCGGATACTATTTCAGTGTTAATAAAGACATTTTAACTCATTTTGAAGGAACATCATAGAAAGTTCTGGAAATGTCATTAGAAATCTTCCTTTTCCAGTAGTGTGATAAATGGAAGGGTTGTGGGAAGAATAGACTATGCTTTGGGAAATGTTTTATAACTGACATCACTGAGAACTGCCATAATAACCTGATAAATGAGTCCTATCAAAGTTCAGTTTCTATACTTCTCAGTCCCTGTAATACACGCTAAGATTTTATTTTATAGCATTTATTTGACATACTTATTTTATTTTTACAAAAAAATTGAGTAAATCTGTTGTATAATTTATTTGAAATTTTATTCATACTACCATTGTTTAGTCACAAATCCCTTCAGTTGGGATTTACCTAGAAACCTGTAAACAAGGTCAGGAATGACTCAACATGGCACCACCATAATTACATTGATTTCTTTACTGTGTAGCCATTTTCTCAGAGTTTAAACATCCCATCATAAGAAAAGGCTCCTTAATGCTCAGGAGTTCCTAGTTGAACCAGCGAAACCTAGTTTCACTTCAGAAAGGAAGGAGGAGGCTCCTGTGATTATGAAAATGAACAACTCACAAGTCTTCAATAATCCTGAAACTAAAACGTTTACATACAGCCAGGTTATGAAAGCTACAAACACCTGCTGGGAGGAGAGCCCTGGACTTGCTGTACTGCTGCTGGGACAGTCTGCAAGTGAAACTGCTGAGGGGCAAAGAGCTCCACAGTGCGTTTTCCAGAGGCCTCCTGCTATTTTCCCTACCCTCTTTGGCAATGTGAACTTAAGACAAAATCAGAACAAAACAGGAAAAATATCAAAGAACACACTGTCAGAAGTAATAGCTTGGTTTCTAGAATGTTATTCTTGTCCAAAACAGATTTAAAAAAAAAAAACAATTGCTTCAAAATTTTTAATATAAATCTTCTTATATTTTTTTAAGTTGCTTACCAGTCCTTAATTCAAAGGGGTTGTCAGAGAAAATAGTATTTTATGTATTAATAAATATGTAAATATTTACATAAAATCGTGTGTAATATATAAAATACTTTTTAGATACCAATTAAGTCTCTGATTTATGAATATGATTGAATATTTGTAAAGCATCCCCATGTCAGTACAAAATGTAGCTTTATGATGGTTTGTGCAGATTGGCTGAGCATATGCTAGGATCATCGTGTCCTATCGCATGCACATTTTGTCATCTCTCCGAATTAGAAAATAAGAGCTGAACTTGTTATTTTATTTCACTTTGTCATAAGCTTTTAGCATTTGCTGCTTAATTAAGATGGAAAGGTCAAAAATGACAGAGCTCACAGATTTTGTCATACAGCGAGCTATGCCATACAACTGGGTGTACACCTCCTATAAGGAGAAAATATATTTAAATTTTTAGATAAAGTAGAAGCATACACAATCAATACTTAAAGTTTTCAGACATGTAATGACCTTCAGAATACATCTGATAAAATAGAAAGTTAAAAAGAAAGACCAATAAATTAGAAAGTACCAACCTCAGAATTTCCTCTGACTAACTTAGCTTCAACTGCACAGAAGTTGGCTTAGTTCATGACTGATTTAAATCCAGCAGATTAGATACAGAGAAGAAAATGGCTAAATCACAATCATCCCTAGCCTGAAAAATAAATAATTTGGGTGGTATAAAATATTGGATAAAATAAACATGCCAAGATTTATGTGAATCTGAAAGTCAGAGTTAGATTTAAATATAAATTAGGTATTGGAAAATATAATTTTTATGAGAGAAGACCATGGCATATTCGATGGCCATAGTATTGTAAGGAGTTCCATTAGGAGACAGACAGAAATGTCTATCACAGAGAAAGATAACAGCAAAGAAAACATTTTGTTCAACAACTGGGAGCAAGGACATCAAAGGCTACTGGTTATCTTGGAGGAAGAAAGAGACTATGGATAAAAACTTTTTATAATTTTCTGAAGGATCAAGATCTGATCAACACCTTGATTAAAAACAAGTGTTTCTTCTAAACCTATTATATAGGTTTATATATTATATATTATATATAATGGTAGCATATTAAAATATAGTCTAGCAACAAGGGAGAACTAATACAAATAGGCATAGAATCATTCTCTGCTCAAGCAAAACCAAACTGAACATACAGTAAAACATGACACTGCAAAATGTAAAAAGAAGTATTAGGTAAAAATGTTTTGCTTTCTAAGAGTGAAAGAAATAAAGTTAGGTGGGTAGGAAGGTAGGATAAATTCAGAGTATGGAAAAACATGATCAAAATATACTTTCTGAAAATAATTTTAATAAATAAAAATAAATTTTAAAAAGAGACTGGAGAATATCACCTAGCAGTAGGGGCTCACCTAGCTTGACCATGGCTCTCTATTTGGTCCTCAACATAACAAAATGAATAAAATAAATAAAATGAATAAATAAATAAATAAAATAAATAAATGCATAAAACCTCACGAAAAGCATAGTAAGAAAACAAAAGTTAAACAAAGACTGAAAAGATACATGGTATATCTACAAAATGTTTTCACTGAAATTTTCTAAATATATTAATCTATCAAGATCATGTTTAATGTTAGGAAAAATATGGCAATATTAAAACATGATAGAACTTAAATAAGGGTTAAGGAGACAGAAGAAGAGGAGATTGGTGTTTGATTACATCCAAACTAAACTATATAAAAATATTGTGGACAAATATCTGCTTGATTATAAACTATTATGATTTATACTGTGAGAAAATACAAATTATATTATAGGTTCTGGTATAAGGTAGGAGAGGTAAAAGTCTTTCAGAGACACAAATGCACTTCAGATTCTACTGCCTGTCTACATGAATAGTCTACTAGAGGGAATGGAAGTTGATTACCAATGAGGTGAGCATGGACCATAGGAATTATACAGTAGAAATCCTGGAAGCATCAGAGGAGAATGATCCTGGGAGCCTGACACATCTAAAGAACAAGCCATTGAACTCAAGTTTACATGCTACGTAAGTTCAGACTATTCAATAAGAGATTTTTTTCCCTTGAATTAAATATGACTTTTTTATAAATCAAATACTTTAGAATGGACATTTATTTTTACTTAAATTGAGGATGCTTTAATTTTTCTCATAATTTTATCTGCCATGGGAAAGTAAATTTTGACTTGGGTTCTTTTTTTTTTTTTTTTTTTTTTTTTTTTTTTTTTTTTTTTTTTTTTTTTTTTGAATATTTTCTTTGTTTACAATGTCACCTTTCCCAGGTTCCCCCTTCCAAATAAAATAAAATAAAATAACAAAAACTAAAAGAAACCCCTGTTCCCTCCCCCCTCCCCCTGCCCACCACCCCACACCCCTCCTGCTTACTGGGGCATAGAACTTTCACAGGGCCAAGGGCCTCTAATCCCATTGATGAGCTCAAGAAGAACGAAGACCAAAGTGTGGATACTTCATTCCTTCTTAAAAGGAAGAACAAAATACTCATGGAAAGAGTTTTAGAGACTAACTATGGAGCGAAGACTATAAAGGAAGGACAATTCAGAGACTGTTCCACATAGGAATCCTTCCCATATTCAATCATCAAAACTAGACACTATTGTGGATGCCAGCAAGTGCTGGCTGACAGGAGCCTGATATAGCTATCTCTTGAGACGTTCGGACAGTACCAGACTAATACAGAAGTAGAGGCTCACAGCCATCCATTGGATTGAGTACAGGGTCCTCAATGAAGGAGCTAGAGAAAGGACCCAAGGGATGAAGGGTTTGCAGCCTCTTAGGACGAACAACAATATGAACTAACTAGTACCCTCAGTTTGACATTTTTTGAACGAACTTGAGTTATGTACGACATTTGCAGCTTTAAAATGCAATTCAGTGCTAATGAGAGACTGTGAATCAATAGAGCCTTGAGAACAAATTAAAACAAAAATCAGATATATAGGCAAAGAGAAATGCAATTATACCAAACCTTCTGTTAACAATACTTATTAGTAAGAGTAATGAAAACAACAGTAATCTTAAGACTACTAACTCAGTTCGTGTAATGGCTAAAGTAAAATTCCAGACTGATTATGCACAAAAGAGTGGATTTCTCACGGAGATGTGGTAGTGCATTGTTTGTAAACCCAGAACTCGAAGGCTGAGAAAGGAAGATTGCCAGGAATCCAAGGCAAACATGCCATATTTAATGACTTGCAGGAAACGTGTCAATATGTGATTCACAAATTAGGGAAAAGTGGAGATGAATTTTCATCCAGTACCATGGCTTCTAAAGCAAGGGATCACATTGAAAGACATTCTAGGTCTATATGATCTGGCTAAAAGGTAGACTTGCCCTGGATTACATTAGGATGCATTACAGTATGATACAGGCCAGACCCTGAAACATACTTTTAATCCTCAAAGGTAAGCTTTGTAGAATAAACAGTGCAAAGGGAGACAAAAAGAGGAAGCAGTTCTAACTAGGACAGGTTTACAGAGGCAGGGCGCAGGTGATGACAGAATGACCCAGAGAATGAGAAAGAGTCAGAGGATTAGAACAGATTGCCAGAGTTAGTTTGATACTAAGCAGAGTAATTCAGTCCGTAGATGAGAGAAGCCAGTTTGAATCAGTCAGCTTGGAGAGGAGTTTTGAGCCAAAACTGTTGAGTAGAACCAGACAGCCAGAGTTCGGAAAGAATTAGAAAGGTTTAGCTTACTTACCAGTAAGTATCTTTGAGGACAATTAGATCTGGTGAATAAGTTACTTTTAAAGAGCTAAATGAAGTGTGGAAATAATTTATAAATTCAATAATTTCTTTTTAAAAGAAAACAAGAACTCCAGACATGGTGTGAGAAACCATAAGGTATTCTATCTTAGGTATGAGTATATTAATCCAAAACTCAGTTTTAATTACTTTCATAAACGAAAAAGACAAATGAATTAATTTTTTTTATTTTTTATTTATTTTTTTTTGGTTTTTCGAGATAGGGTTTCTCTGTATAGCCCTGGCTGTCCTGGTCCTCACTCTGTAGACCAGGCTGGCCTCAAACTCAGAAATCTGCCTGCCTCTGCCTCCCAAGCGTTGGGATTAAAGGCGTGCGCTACCACCGCCCAGTGATTTAAAAATTAAAAATGATTGGCATAGGGAGAATGCTCAGTAGGAAAGATCAACTGTTTTACAAGTAAGAGACACTGAGTTCAGAACCCCAGCATGACATAAAACTCAGGCATGGATCTAAAGAAAGAGAATAGGACAGAAATATGAGTGTATATGAGGTTTGCTAGCCAGGCAGCCCTGTGAAAAGTCAGCAAGCTCCAACATCAGATAAGAGACACTGTTAAAGGACAGGATGGAGCAGAGACTGAGAGAATAGCCAACCAATAACTGACCCAACTAGAGAAGCCTCCTGTGGACAAGCACCAACCCCTGACACTATGAATGATAGTCAGTTATGCTTGGAGACGGGAGTCTAGCATAGCAGTCCTGTGAGACTTTCCACCCAGCAGCTGACACAGATGGATTCAGATATCCACCACAACCAAACCGTGGATGGACCCTGACAAAGGATTGCAGCTGCCCCCCAAATGGAACCGAAACTCCACAGGAAGACCAAGAGAATCAACTAATCTGGATCCTTGATGCTCTCAGAGACTGAACCACCAACCAAAGAGCATATACAGGCTGGACATAATCTTCCCTGCACATGTGTAGCAAATGTGCAGATTGGTCTTCATATGGGTCCAAACAACTGGAGTGGGGGCTATCCCAAAAGCTATTTTCAGTCCATGGGATATATTCTTCTAACTGGACTACCTTGTCTGACCTCAGTGGGAGACAATGTGCCTAGTCCAGCAGAAACTTGATGTACCAGGGTAGGAGAGACCTATAGGGTCACCACCTTCTCAGAGAAGGAGAGGGAAGAGGATTGTAGAAGGGGTGACTAGGAAGGAGGTAGTGAGTGGGGTGTAAAGTGAATACATAAAATTAATTAATTCATTGATTAAATAGAGTCCATGTTAAACAAAAAAGACAGGAAGCAAAAACAAAATTCCAGTAGTCCTCTGTTCTTTACAATTACACAGAGCCAGTCAGTGGTGGTGTACACCTTTAATCCCAACGCTTGGGAGGCAGAGGCAGGCAGATTTCTGAGTTTGAGGCCAGCCTGGTCTACAGAGTGAGTTCCAGGACAGCCATGGCTACACAGAGAAACTCTGTCTAGAAAAAAACAAAACAAAATGATATTAATAATAGTAATAATAATAATAATAATACAATTACACAGACTTGAATACACACATGTATATAACACACACATGCACATACATATATGCTTATAACACACACACACATATTATGGGTTGTGAACAATTACAAATGTTCAATACTCTCCTGCAATTACTAGACTTGATAAAAAATTTTCATGATGTCTTTGAATTGAGAGCTTTGAACACTGAATGAAACTCCTTGAGGTTTCCTTTTACTAAATGGACTTAACCTCTGAGGAAAATAGCATTTAAAGTAATAAAGACAAAATTAAAAACTTTATAATGTTATATATAAAAAACTCAAATAATTTAATTTAGTCAAGATAACAGCCTTCATAATACAAGAGAGCAAACAAAATAAATGGGTGGAGACAGTAACCTGTAAATATAAATTGTTTACCAGGTGGCTAACATGGGCTCAGTTCAAAATATAAATAATGTGTGGTTCAAAGGGAAAAGTCATGGCCCATTGGAATCCAAGATTAAATGAGAAATGAAATGTGAAAGAATATTTTATGTTCTGAGGGTGTAACTTTTATTCCTCATAAGTTGCCGACATCTCAGAGGGTTTCTGGTGAATAAACACACTTTCTAGATCTTTCTGAACTCTGGGAGGTGGCTCAAGTCAGCTGTTCTGGCTCAAAACGATACTCCAAGTTGACTGATTCTAACTGGCTTGCATTGTCTTTGGACAATGTTCTGTTTGGCTTCAAATGAACTCTGACAATCCCTGTTAATTTTTTGGTTCCATCATATTCTATAACCCTCTCCCCCTTTCTCTCTGTGTGCTCACTGCTCTCCTAAGTCACCATTATTTCTTGTCTCTTCTCTTGAGAATTAAACATATTCTATCTCTGAATCATCCTGTCAAATATTTTGTTGATATACTACTTTGTCCCTTAATTACATGTCATTTTCAAACTTGGCTTTTTTTTTCAGAAACTAACTTTATGTACATAGCTTGGAATTAAAGGCATGTACTAAGGATATATTTGTATTCCAGCCAGAGTGAATAAAAGTGTATACTATGGGAGTGTCTATATTCTAGTCAGATCACAGAGAACAAGGTCTTTAGATATGACCTCTTAATACAGCAGCCATGTTGCTTTATTAGAAATCCTCTAAAACATTCAAAATGGAATAAAAGTCTAGGTCACTTATAAGTTTAAAGAATTTAAGAGAATCAAGACCCCAGGAGGAAATAAAATAAATAAATATTACAGTGAAGTACTGTTTTCAAAACCTGAATTTCTCCATTAGTAAAAGTTGTAGAGAAAAAGATTGGAAGAAAGAATGACAGATTAATATTATTTCTGAGATTATATGGACTATGTAAGCATATAATTTAGAAAGAAAAAATAATGCCTTTGAAAATTTTTGAAAATCAATTACTATCATGACATCCTTCAGGATATTTTACTCCTGGGAAATTGTTGAACAATTAGAGTTTTATAGAAGTCAGGACAAAATGTATAATAAAAATAAATTTTAGAACTCCAAAATGAAGATTATAGTATTCTATTTATGCTAGATTTTTAATATGTTAAAATCTCTGGCTTAGGGGTAGATAGCAGAAATGTTTCTTCTCAACTCGAGAAGTAATTTCTTTGTGATTATCTCCTCTAATTTGAAAGGAAGTGTCATTCGCTTATTTTATTTAGTTGTCATAAACTCATAGAATGTGTTAAATATATTTCATAACAAAATTGGCCCTAAGTTCAAGTTTGTGTAGAATAACAAATGTAAACTTTGTCTTCTGAGAATGAGGCAAACACACAACTATTTATATCATGCACTTGGAATATATTAGAAAATGTGAAAAATGCATCAACAAGAAGCTGACAGAGTCTTTATAATACAGTATTTTACAGGAATATAGTTATATAGATTACAATCCTGTATTCATAAATACAGCATATGAAAATAAATTACAAATTACAAAAACAACAAAATAGGCAGAGCAAGAAAGAAAACAAATATAAATGTTTGATTTGTGCATGCCACAGATTTTACACAATTTCATTATCATATAAATAGCTTGCATATATAATCCTCCATCCGTTAATTCTGATAAATGCAAGAGTAAAAATTAAGATGAATAGAGTTTCCTGTGAGAGATTTGCTGCACGTTCTACTGGCAGCACTTCTCAGCATGTTTATGTTGCTCTCTGAGAAACTTTGTGCATTCCATTACTGATTTACAATATCTGCTTGCTTGTGCTTTTATAGACTGCTAAGCTCTGTAAAATTGCTATTTTATTCTTAACTTTTGATGCTTATATTTTGCCAGTTGTGAATCTTTAATTTTGCTGATCTTACAAGAGCAAATGAAACATTCAAAGACAAAAATTAAAAATGCAAATATTCATTACACTCTACCATAATCTACTGTTATCCTGTCATCTTCCTTATTAATATAATAATTCATAATGTTTTTTATCCTATTAAATTGGTCCTTTGTGAAGTTAATGAGCATTTATCACATGTCCTTCATGCACTAGCAGTTCAACAATAGAGAAAAGTTCAAGAAAACTGTAATTCATTCATTAGACTCAGAATTACTTACTACTTAGAAAAATCTATGTAAAAAAGTAATGCAGCCGGGCAGTGGTGGTGCACGCCTTTAATCCCAGCACTTGGGAGGCAGAGGCAGGCAGATTTCTGAGTTCGAGGCCAGCATCGTCTACAGAGTGACAGAGTGAGTTCCAGGACAGCCAGAGCTATATAGAGAAACCCTGTCTCGAAAAAACTAAAAAAAAATAAAATAATTAAATAAATAAAAATAAAGTAATTGCAATAATTCCCATCATAAAAGCAAGTTGGTTCAATTATTGGAAACTATATCTTTCCTTGAACATAAATTCTCCTGGAAAAATAAATAACACAGTGACCATCGGAGATCAGTTAAGATCAGGATTTCTTGGTGTTCATGTATATTTAGAGAAAAATGAAAGGTTTTATATAAAGTATAGACTTAGAAAGAAAACATGTGATGTCTGTGTAACTTGAAACAGTAAAGTCTGTTGAAGTATTGGATACTAGAGTATATATCACTAGAGGCTAGGCTTGGGATTCTAGAGTATATGAGATTGCAAAGGTTTATATATTCAGACTTGAAGAATTATATGCAAATTTATAAGAAATCATAGACAGTGGAACATTTTAAACAGAAAATGCAGCCTCATTATATGTACAAATTGATGAAATAAACAAATTTCCTGTAAATGTTCTTGGAGATACTACTGCAACCTAAAGAAAAAAAATTCACACTAAATGATAGAGTACTTTAAACAAACAAAGTGATTCCAGTATTAAAAGCTAATTATTTCATAAATTTATTGTTTTTTATAGCTGAGTAGTACTCCATTGTGCAGAGATACTGCAGTGTAAAGGAATGCCAGGGCCAGGAGGTGGGAGAGGGTGGGTTGTTGAGCACGGGGAGGGGGGAGAGAATAGGGCTTTTGTTTGTTTGTTTCTTTTTTCGGAGGGAAACCCGGAAAAGAGATATCATATGACACATAAATGAAGAAAATATCTAATAATAATAAAAAAAACTAATTATTTCATCTAGGGTCCCTCCCTTTGAGTTCTGGGAGTCTCTTACCTCCCAGGTCTCTGGTACATTCTGGAAACCCCCTCTCCCAACCTCCTACCTCTCAAAGTTGCCTGTTTCCATTCTTTCTGCTGGTGCCCTCAGGGCTTCAGTCATTTTCCCCACACAATACCAGATCATGTTCTCCTCTACCTCTCCCTGTCCCCTTTTCATTCCAGGTCTTTCCCTCCCTTCTGGTTGCTGTCTTCTCCCTCACAAGTGGGACTGAGGTGTCCTCACTTGGGCGCTTCAGCTTGTTGAGCTTTTTGAGTTCTGTGGACTGTATCTTGGATATTCTGTACTTTTTGTTTGTTTGGCTAATATCCATTTATTAATGAGTACATACCAAGTATGTCCTTTTGGGTCTGAGTTACCTCACTTAGGATGATATTTTCTAGTTCCATCCATTTACCTGAAAAACTCAGAATGTCCTTGTTCTTAATAGCTGAGTAGTATTCCATTGTCTAAATTAACAACATTTTCTGTATCAGGGGGGTGAGGGGACTTGTAGAGCCCACCTGCAGCAGAAAAACAAGGCATCAAGTGAGAGATGGTATTGCCAGCCAACAGTCAAAAGTCTGACCCATAATCATTCCTATCTGAAAGAACTACAGGCATGGAAATGGAGAGGAGCCTGAGGGAAAGAAGGTCCAGCAACAGGCCCAAAGTGGGATACAGCTCAAGGCAGAGGTTCCAAGGCCTGACACTATTACTGAGGCTGTGGAGTGCTGACAAAAAGGGACCTATCATGGCTACCCTCCAGAAGACCCAACAAGCAACTGAAAGAGTCCAATGGAAGATATTTGCATTGAACCAATGGACAGAAGCTGCTGACGCCTGTGGTTGAACTAGGGAAAGACTGGAGGGAGCTGAGGAAGAGGGTGACCCTGTAGGAGGACCAGTAGTCTCAATTAACTTGAACCCCAGAGATCTATCAGACACTGGATCACCAACCAGGCAGCATACACCAGCTGATATGAGACCCCCAACACATATAAAGTAGAGTACTGCCAGGTCTAGGTTCAGTCAGAGAAGATGCACCTAACCCTCAAGAGACTGGAGGCCCCAGAGAGTTTAGAGGTCTGGTCGGGACATCCACATGGTGACAGGGGGACAGAGAGGAGGTATGGTATATGGAACAGTCAAAGGGTGGACAGGGAGAGGAATTAAATTTGGAGATTTAAAAAAAAATAAATTTAACAAAAAAATAAAAACTAATTATTTGGATGAATAGAAACTCACATGGTTCCTAGTATTTATTAAATGGTATTACTGTGCTAGATAACTAAATTTTTCATAAATGAATTCTAAAATTAACAATTATGCTCATGGATTCTTTCAGTAATATTGACTTTATTTTATTCATGTCCTCATTATTTTTCAGATCATCCCTTTCAGGCATATTTGCATTATTTATAATTTTTCTCTTTACATAATATTATTGTCAATAGTTTGCATTAATTTAAGCTAAACCTCAAAAGAAATAAAGCATAAAACCATTTCACAATTAGAATACTTCTCTGTTTTCTTACTTGCAAAATTGTATTAATTTTTTTATTGAAAAAAATCATATGGTATATTCTGTTCCTGGTTTCTCCTTTGTCAATTCCTTAGATATTCAACACCTTCCCACCCACAAAACTCCATTCTCTCTGTGTCTCTGTGTCTGTGTCTGTCTCTCTCTATGTCTCTCTATGTCTCTCTGTGTCTCCCTCTGTCTCTGTCTCTCTCTCTGTCTCTTATATACACACACATGCAAAAAAAGAAACCATATTTTAAAAACTTAAAACACAAACACACACCCAAAATCCATAAAACACAAAATTGTAAGCCTTAATAAGTGAGCAAAATTCCAGCAAGACAAATTGCCTAAGTAAAACAATAAGGTACAAAAAATTATACAAAAATAACTTGGAGTTTATTTTGAATTGGTCATCTACTATTGGGCATGGGCCCTATCATGAAGTGTGGTTAATATAAACAATGAAACGACAGAGGGGAAAACTTCTTTTCTTTGAAACTGAAAGCCAATTGGACATACCCTCCTAGTTAGGAATGGGAGGCCATGTGCACTTATCCTTCTAGTTTCCTAGAACTTATTTGCTCTCTCTTTCCCAATTTCTCCTTTTTTCTAACCTTTCCACACTTCCATTCCTCTTCTCTCCTGCCCTCCTTTCTTTTCCCATGGAGTCCAGGTTGTGTCGCTCAGAGATTTGAGTGTGTGGAAACTGCCCTGGTATTTGTTCAATCTACCCTGGGTTCTATTATTGAAGAAACCTTACTCTCCCTCAGCCACCAGCAAACAAATACCAATTACTCATTATCTAGCAGTGAGATTTTGTGTTTTTCTACTTCCATGCCACAATTTAATCTATTGCTCACACTCGTCTTGTTCATGATGCCACATTGACTGTGAGGTCATATGTGCAGCTATCTTGTTGTATCAGAATGCTGTTTCTTTTATTGATTGACCACCACTAGCTCTTAAACCCTTTCTGTCTCAACTATGCAAAGACTTGAACTTTGAATGGAAGAGTGTGATACTTGTGTTCAACTTAGAGATGACCACTCTTTTATTCTCTCCAAGTGAGCCAGTTGGTATTCTCTGTGATAATTTTCACGGGCTGCAAGGGGAAGCTTCTCAGATAGGTATTTTGGAGATATTCTGATATACAGATATATCAAAAAGAAAGTAGGAACTACTTATGAAATTTGGGCAACAAATTATTCCCAATGTGGAAATCTTCCAATCTTTGTTTTCCAATCTTAAATTTATACACATTTCCATTTTGCCACTTAGCTCCAGTTTATTTTTTCACAGAATTCAGCATCAGAGGAGTCTATATAATTTTGACTATTGATTCCACTTTGTATAAGCCTATGGGTGGGCACTTTTTTTCAAACAACCACAATATCTATTATGGAAATCCTTTCTCGTGTATCCTTCCCCTTTATGCAATGCTAACATTCTTTCCTTCCAAGATCATTTCTTCCATATTTTTATATGTGTTTATGACCTGAGCTACTTCACTAAGTATAATTATCAGGTTTATCCTGATATTTATATTTATTTAGATACAAAACTATCATTTCATTCTATTTTTGTAGATGAAGATACTTTAATCAATTGTGTGTATTTGGTGCAGGTGGGCCAGTGTTATAAATAATTAAGTTGATCAACCTGTGGCAATAAAAAATAAAGCATCTTTACTCATTGGTTTAAGCTTTAGTTCTACCTTGATTTGCCTCCATTTTGGATTGTATAACCTAGTGGCCAAATCAACATTTTCCTCCATCATTAAATTTAGTCAGTACTTTATTGCAAATACAAAAAGGCAAGCTACAACACATCTCAGATAGAAAAGTAATTCAGCAGTTAACTATTATGGTTTCTCTTTTAAGATATAAAAATATTTTATTATGCCAGGCAGTGGTGGCACACGCCTTTTATCCCAGCACTTGGGAGGCAGAGGCAGGCGAATTTCTGAGTTTGAGGCCAGTCTGGTCTATAGAGTGAGTTCCAGGACAGCCAGGGCTATACAGAGAAACTGTCTCAAAAAACCAAAAACCAAAAACAAAAAACAAAAAGAACAAAAAAAATTATTATAATATAGTTATTTTAGGAGAATTTATTGTATGAAATATGCATTGCTTAAAGGATAACCAAAATTTGACACCACTATATAACATATAATTTGCAAAGCTTATGTTAATAACTATTATGAAATTACATAGAATATTCTTACTTTTAGTCAAAACCCCATTGCAGATATGTCAAAGACCTTAGAGATACTTAATCCTCTCTTTTGACTAAGATAATCAAAATGCTTTAAACATTTATTCTTAAACCATGTAAATTTCTACTCTTAAGATTAATTTCCAAATCTTATTTCTACAATAAATGGTGATGAATGAAAAGACCTTTTTCTATTAAGGAACTAAGAATAAGGGGTAGTTGAATGTTCAGCCATAAACAAATTATTTATATTAGTTCCTTAAGGTTCAAGGATTATCAAGGAAGAACAGTTGGAAGAAACATAAAATCAAAAGGTAAGGGAAGATCTGTTAAATACCATCTTAAAGACAGAAGCAGCCTTTGAAATCACTGCTGGCATTAGATATTCCCAAAATTGGCTATGTGTACAGACAATTGTAGATGAACAAGTAGCTACTCAAGTATCTGAAAAGTTTCCTCAGTAGACATGAGTTTTTGAACACAGTCCCATGTTCATGCTAGTACAGAGAAATGGTATAGTCTTTTTGCAGAAACAACATCACTAGAGGCATATTTGAGAGTTTATAATCTCACTGTACATTCAGTCCTTTGTCTCTGCTTCATGATTACAGTTGAGGATGTGATTTTCTTGATTTCCTATCTTACCACCATACCAGCAGCTTGCTGCCATGCACATTTGCCATGGCTCTTAGACCTCTTGAACCATAAGCGAAATCATAATCTTTATTCCATAAACTGCATTCAGTTATGGTATTTTATCACAGTAACTGAAATGTAAAAGGACATATCTGCCTCTCATGAGTTATTAACCTCTGATGGATTCTAAAAGAAAGTAGATCATTACTCAGATGTGCATCCAACCATGAGCCCATCAGAATCCATTGAATACTTACATATTCATAATCACTCAGAATGCCCCACTTAAACTCAGATACATGTAAAGAGCAAAATGAAATTAACATGGGAAAGGTGTCTTTGACAGAAGGGTTTTAAAGAGTGTTTTGAGGGATATACAAGAGAATAGATATAGTCAGAATTCACTATACACATGGATTAAATTGTTGAAATGTGCTTAATTAATTACAAAAAACAATAAAAACTTTGTGTTTTAAATTTATGATTTTGTATTATCCTGCATTTAATTCATAAACAACCTTGGGCATGTGAATGAAAGAGAAAGAAGAGCATGTTTTCATGCTTGAGGCTCAGCATTTACTTACTTCATTAAAAAAAAAGGATTTTATATATTCCATACCTTTTATTTATTTCTTTCTCTTTAACTTTATCCTTCCCACCTGTTTGCTTATTGATTTGTTTTTAAGATAGTGTCTCATTATAGCCTTATCTCACCTTAAACTCATGAATTTGTTATATGAATAAGGATGAGCTTGGATCCCCATGGAACCACCTTTTTAGTGTTTGGATCACAGAAATGCGTAACTATGTCTACTTTACTGGACACTGAAACTGTCTTGCTATTATGAGATTGCTCCAATTTCTTTATGAATGCACTTAGTGCTAAGGACTTGCCTCTTCACATTACTTTTATTGTGGTCCACAAGTTTGGCTACATCCTGCCTTCATTTTCATCATTTTCTAGAAAGTCTTTCATTTCTTTCTTAGTTTTTCTTTGATCCAGTACTCATTGGGTAGATAGTTGTTCAGTTTCCATGAGTTTGTAGGCTTTCTATTGCTTCTTTTCTTGTTGAGTTCATACTTTACTTCATGATGATCTGGTAAGATACAAAAGTATTATTTCAATTTTGTTGTATCTGTTGAGGCTTGCTTTGTGACTGACTCCATGGTCAATTTTGGAGAAGGTTCTGTTTAATGCTGAGAAGACTGTCTATTCTTTTTGTTTGTTTGTTTTGTTTTCCTTTTGTTTTTTGTTT
>NW_022196915.1:70107802-70109350 GCF_008632895.1 Mastomys coucha
GCCTCCGAAGTGCTGGGATTAAAGGCGTGGGCCACCACCACCCCGCAAGACTGTCTATTCTTTTGTGTTTGGGTGAAATGTTCTGGAGATATGTTAGGTCCATTTGAGTCATAATATATGTCAGTTACATTATTTTTCTGTTTAGTTTCTGTCTTGATTACCTGTCCATTGGTGAGGGGGGGGGAGTTGAAGTCTTCCCCAAATTAATGTGTAAGGTTCAATATGTGTTTTAAGTTTTAGCAACATTTATTTTATGAATGAGGGTGTCCTTGCATTTGGATACAGATGTTCAGAATTAAGAAGTCATCTTGGTGAATAAAAGGTCCTTCTTCATCTCTTTGGTTACTTTTGGTTGAAAGTTTATTTTATTACATAACAATAGCTATTTTAGCTTGATCTTGGGTTTGTTTGGTTGGAAAACTTTTGCCAGTCCTTTACTCCGAGGTAATATTGTTCTTTATTGCCAAGGTGTGTTTCATATATGCAATAGAAGGATGGATCCCTTATACACATCCACTCTTAGCCTGTTATTTGTGAATTGTGTACATTGATTTTGAGAGATATAAATGACCATTGATTGTTCATTGCTAGTTTATTGACATTGGTGTCATTAGAGTATGAGTATATGTGTATATGTGTGATTATTTTATATTTGTTTTATTTGTGTGGAATTATTTCTTTAGATTTTGATTAGTGGAAAGATATTGTTTAAAGTTATTTTTGCCATGGAATATCTTGCTTTCTCCAATTCTGGTGTTTGAAAGTTTTGTTGGGTATGGTAGTCTAGGGTGATATTCTGTTGCCTCTTTGAGTCTACAAGACATCAGTCCATGTTCTTCTGGCCATTAGGAAATCTGTGGAAAATTCAAATATAATTTGATACATGTGACTTTATGTTATTTGCCCTTTTCCATTGCAGTTATAATCGTCTTTCTTGTTCTGTACATTCAGTGTGCCTAGTATTATGATGGAGGAGGACTTCCTTTTCCGGTCCATCCTATTTGGTGTTCTGTAATCTTGTACTTTTATTTACATCTCTTTCTTCAGTGGGGGAAATTTTCATTTATGACTTTTGAACATATTTACTGTCTTTGAACAGGGAATTTTCTTCTCCATATTTTCCTATTATTCTTAGGTTCTATCTTTTCACAGTGTCCCAGATTTCTTGGATATTTTATATGGTGAACTTTTTTGTTGTTGTTGTTTTGTTTTTGATATTTTCTTTATTTACATGTAAATTTCTCCTTTTCCAGTTTCCCCTCCAAAAAACAAACAAACAAACAAACAAAAACAACAAGAACAAACCCCTGTTGCCTCCCCTTCCCCATGCCTGCTACCCCATCCTCTCCTATTTATTAGCCCTGGCATTCCCCTACATTGGGGCACAGAGCTTTTACAGGGCCGAGGTCCTCTTCTCCTATTGAAGATCGAATTTGCAATCCTCTACTATACACATGCTGCCAGAACAATCAGACCCCTCATGTACAGTCCTTGGTTGGTGGTTGAGACCCTGGGAGCTCTGAGGGTACTAGTTAGTTCATGTTGTTG
>NW_022196915.1:70110089-70115131 GCF_008632895.1 Mastomys coucha
TCCCAGTTTCCCCTCCAAAAACAAACAAACAAACAAAACCAACAAGAACAAACCCCTGTTGCCTCCCCACTCCCCATGCTTGCCACCCTACCCTTTCTCACTTATTGGCCCTGGCATTCCCCTACACTGGGGCACAGAACCTTCACAAGGCCAAGGGTCTCTCCTCCCATTGATGATCGACTTTGCAATCCTCTACTAAACACATGCTGCCAGAACAATCAGTACCACCATGTATAGTTAAGGTCATTTTCTTGCTTTTCAAGTGCTTTAGGATATCCAACGCTTGCTGTGTCATGATAGCTGATTTCTGGTGGTGCCAAATTGTCTTGGCTTTTGTTGAATTTGTTTTTATGTTTGTCCTTAGCCATCTCATTATTTCTTCTGTTTGCTGGCCTGGTAGTCCTTGATGGAAGCAGGTCTCTGGTTTCCTGGAGATACAGGACAGAGTTGTGGCCCAGGTAATGGGTTGAAGATCCAGGATTGTAGGTTGTGGTGACACAAAAGATGGAGATCAGAGGTTATATAACACACCATGCCAGATGACTCAGCAGGCAGAGCATTGTGGTGTGAGTATCTCACCTCTTTGTCCCAGCCTGCAGGAGGTCTCTAGAGATTCAGTCAGGGCTGTGGCCTGGGGAACAGAGTGCAGATCCAGGATTCTATGTACAGGTGTGAACCAGAAGATGCCCTGCCCCAGCTAAATTCTTTATAGATGTTGATAGAGCAATTTTCAACTTCTAATGAAAAAAAAATAAACTCAGAATAGCTAATGCAATCCTGTATAATAAAAGAACTTCAGGAGGTGTCATCATCCCTGATTTAAGCTGTACTATAGAACAATAGTAGAATAATAAAAACCGCAAGGTTTTAACATAAAAATAGGCAGGATAATCAATGGAATAGAATCAGAAACACAGAAGTAAATCCCTGAAACCATCTACACTTGATTTTGACAAGCCAAAATTGTGCAATGGAAAAAAAAAGCATCTTCAACAAATGGTGCTGGTCTAACTGGATGTCTGCATGTAGTAGAGTGCAAACAGATATTTATTTAGCACCCTGTATAAAGCTCAAGTCCAAATGCATCAAAACCTTCAACATAAAAACAGATGCACTAAAGTTGATAAAAGAGAAATTGGGGCCGAGCGGTGGTGGCACACACCTTTAATCCCAGCACCTGGGAGGCAGAATCAGGCAGATTTATGAGTTCGAGGCCAGCCTGGTCTACAGAGTGAGTTCCAGGACAGCCAGGGCTATATAGAGAAAACATGTCTCAAAAAAAAAAAAAAAGGAGAAATTGTGCATTGGTACAAGAGACAACTTTCTGAATAGAACACCAATAGCTCAAGCAATAAGTTCAGTAGTTAATTAATGGGTCCTCATAAAACTGAAGTTTCTCATAGGTAAACAAAACGTATAAAGTAGAAAAAGATCTTCAACAAAGATCTTTACATCTGGCAGAGGGCTGATGGAAGAAGGAGAAGAGGAAGAAGAGGAGGAGGAGGAGGAGGAAGAAGAAGAAGAAGAAGAAGAAGAAGAAGAAGAAGAAGAAGGAGAAGGAGAAGGAGAAGGAGAAGGAGAAGGAGAAGGAGAAGGAGAAGAAGAAGAAGGAGGAGGAGGAGGAGGAGAAGGAGGAGGAGGAGGAGGAAGGAGAAGGAAGTAGAAGGAGAAGGAAGGAGAAAGACAGAAACTAGACATCAACAATTCAAATAATCCAATTAAACAATGGGGTACATATCTAAACAGACTATTTTCAAAAGAGGAATCTGTAATGGCCGGAAAGTTCTAAAAGAAATGTTCAATGTCCTTAACCATCAAGGAAATACAAATTCAAACAACTCTGAGGTTTTATCTCATACCTGTCAGAATGGTTAAGATAAAAATTTCAATGGACAGTTTATGCTGGTAAGGATGTGGAGTTAAGGGTAACTCTCATCCAATATTGGAAGTGCAAACTTGTATAGCCATTTTGAAAATCAATGTAACTTTCTCAGAAAATTGGGAATATATTTACGTCTAGACTCAGCAACACCATTCCTGGTATATACTCAAAGGACACTATGTCATAGCACAAGGACACTTGTTTAACTTTGTTCATAGCAGCTTTATTCCTAATAGCTAAAACCTAGAAACAACCTAGGTGCTCCTCATCTGCAGAATTGGTAGAGTAAATGCACATTTACACGATGGAATATTACTTGGATATTAAAAACAAAGAAATCATCAAATTTGAAGGCAAATGGATGGAACTAGAAAAGATTTTCCTGAGTGAATTATCCTAGGCACAGAAAAACAAATATGGTATGTACTCACTTTTAAGTGGATATTAGCCATAAAGTACAGGATAACCATGCTACAATCCACACACACACAAAGAAACTAAGTACCTTCTTGGCATCTTCAATAGTGAAGGAGCCTGATACAGTGTCTCCTGAGAGGCTCTGCCAGATCCTGACTGATACAGATGGGAATGCTTGCAGCCAACCATCGGACTGAGCACAGATACCCTAATGGAGGAGTTAGGGGAAGGACTGAGAAGCTAAAGGGGCTTTATCTGGAATCAATGGAAGAGTAAGCCCTGGGTCCTATGAAGGCTTGATGCCCTAGTGTAGAGGAATTGTAGGGTGGTGAGGCGGGAGTGAGTAGGAGGGTGGAGGAACACCCTCATAGAAGCAGGATAAGGGGGCATGGGATAGGAAGTTTGCAGAGGGGAAACCAGGAAAGGTGATAACATTTGAAACGTATATAAATAAAACACTGTTTACAAAGAAAGAAAGAAAGAAAGAAAGAAAGAAAGAAAGAAAGAAAGAAAGAAAGAAAGAAAAAAGAAAGAAAGAAAGAAAGAAAGAAGGGAGGGAGGGAGGGAGGGAGGGAGGGAGGGAGGAAGGAAGGAAGGAAGGAAGGAAAGAAGGAAGGAAGGAAAGAAGAAAGAAAGAAAGAAAGAAAGAAAGAAAGAAAGAAAGAAAGAAAGAAAGAGAGAAAGAAACTAAGTACCAAGGAGTACCCAAAAGAGGATGCTTGAATGTCACTGAGAAGAAGTAGAATATACATAGTGGGCAAGTATGAGTAGAGGTGTGGGAGGAGTATGGGGGGATGGGAACAGAGGGATAGGGTCCTGGAGGATAGAACTGAGAGTACTGGGAGAGACAACTAGAATCAGGGTAGAGTGTATTTCAGGGATTAGCTAGTTGCATGAAAACTCCCTGCAATTTATGACTCCTGGCAATTGTGACTATGTAACTTGAACTGACTATCTCCTGTAACCAGTCAAGACTTCCAGTGGAGGAATTGGGACACCAATCCACCCAATTTTGTCTGGTCTACAAGATATGCACGAGTAAAACAAATTGAGGGAGTGGTCAACCAATGACTGGTCCAGCTTGAGTTTCATGCTATGAGATGGAACACACTTCTTTCACTACTACTGATATTCTACTACACTTGCTGAGAGTAACCTGGCCCTTACCTCTCCAGAAAGGCTTCACCTATCAACTGACAGAAAGAGATGCAAAGAGCCACAGGCAAACATTCAGTGGTAGAGCTTGGGAAATCCTGTAGAAGACAGAGATGAATGATTGTAGGAGACAGAGGAGTCAAGGACACTACAGTAAAACCTACAAAATTAACTATCCTGGGTCCTAATGGGCTTACAGAGACTGAATCACCAAGCAGGGAGTCTGCCTGTGACTGACCAGCGTTCTGTGCACATTTGTTGTAGTTGTGTAGTTCAGTCTGTATGCGGGACTCTTATCTGCTGGAGGAGTGGTGTATTGGACTCTTCTTTTGACTTTTTATTTGGACCTTTTCCTCCTTCTAAGCTATATAATCTAGCTTTGGTACGAAAAGATACATCTTGCTTTACTGCAACTGTACATGTCAGGGCTGGTTAATATCCATGGGAAGCCTCCCCTTTTCTGAAGAGAAATGGAGGAGAGGATTTGGAGGGTTCAGTGTTAAGGAGTGGGAGTAGAGAGAGATGGTAAACTGAGGAAAGGACAATTAATTAAAATTAATTAAAGAAAAAATTCATCTCTTAACTACCTCTTTCAATTTCATTCTATTTATGTGATAAATTGATTCTGTCAAAACAACTTGGAGCTGGGATTTATTATGTGTCCATATCGAAGTCACACTCTACTAAAGGTAGGCATGACAGGAAGTCAAAAACAGAACTTGGAAATAGGAACTCTGGATAAACAGATAAACTGGTTCAATGCCAGCTAGCTTTCTTATAGAGCTCAGGGCCTCCTGGCCAGATATAGAGCCTCCTATGTTAAATAATATTTAAAATAATCTTCACCATAGGAGCTGAAGGGGTTTAAAACCTCATAGGAAGAAAAACAGTATCAACCAGGCAGACCCCCAAAGCTCCCAGGTACTAAACCACCAACCAAAGAGTACACATGGTGGGACTCATGGCTCCAGCTGCATATGTAACAGAGGATGGCCTAGTCAGTCATCAATGGGAGGAGAAGACCTTGGTTCTGTGAAGGCTCTATGCCATAGTGTAGGGGAATGCCAGGGCCAGGAAGAGGGATAGGATGAGTACACAGTACTTGAAGATATTAAGCTATTTGAAATTGAAGGAAAAGTTTATAGGATAATATTTCATTTGCCAAAATTGGGATAGTGATGCAAAAGTGTTAGTTTATGCCATAATGCTTTAAATTCCTTCCTGTGCTTTAGTTTTCTGTTTTTTAAGTACTTTAAAATATATCACTTGTAAACATTTTTCTTAACACAAATAGTAATTACCCAATACTAATTTTCTAGTCAAATTTTTTGTTGTAGTAACAAATATTTTGATGCAAATGTATTGATAACAAATCCAGTTCATTAATTAAAAAGTTAATAAAGTAAAACTTATTAGTAAATGGCTATCCTCTTTGAAAGAGCATAATTCTGTTAGTTGAGTTGGTCAGGAATTAAGTACTTATCTATCTTTAATGAAGTATGGATGGATATACCAATCACTTGAGAGTTTTGGTGCCTGATGAAACTATTCCTACACTCTTCTTAGTTTTTTTTTTTTTTTTTTTTTT
>NW_022196915.1:70122957-70144568 GCF_008632895.1 Mastomys coucha
AGGCTCCCCTGGGAGTCGTGGGGCCTGTGGCTCCCGGCTGGCTGCTCAGTTCTCAGAAACTCACCCAAGAGAAAATGGCGGATGCCGCCTGGGTCTCTGGCCTAAGGAGCTTCCGGGCTTTCTTCTTAGTTTTTATCTCAGGTTTAATAACATATGACTATTTATAATTTGATTTTGTTCATAGTCTCAGTTTTTTTTAGAATATTATTAAACTATACTTACAATTTTTCTCTAGATGTACTTGTAAATATATTAAATTTTATAGAAATTCTGTGTGAATAAAAATTTCCTAATCATTATACATAAATTTATTAATTTCCAGTCACAAATGTTTTTTTTTTCATGTACTGTTATTGAAGGTGGCCTCAGGAATTACACATTCATTACTGTCCAAAAATATACACTTTTAGTAAACATTTAGAAACATTACTCACTTTGAGTATTGATCTTTATTGAAATGCTTATCATGTCTGATGCAATATTTATTTTGCATAAAGCTATTTTGGAATATTTCAGTAGTCCACAAGCTCCTAAAATATCAATGTCCAAAGGACATTTTTTCCCCACAGATAGAATTAAAAATAAACATGAATAATTTGGTTAAAAAAAAGGTAACTTGTTGAGTTATTTGTAAATTTTATCAAATTAAATTCAGTGTAAGAAATATATTCTTTGTATGGTTAATATTTTCCATGTTAATATCTTCTATATTATCTTTTTAAAATTTTGTATTGGATATTTTCTTTATTTACACTTCAAATGTTATCCCCTTTCCCTATTCCCCCTGCCACCCACAGCCCGCAGGGAAACCTTTTACCCTACCTTCCTCCCCTTGCTTATATAAGGTTGTCCCCCCACTCACCCTCCCACTCCATCCTCCCTGCCCTTGCATTCCCCTACACTGGGGCATTGATCCTTCACAGGACCAAGGCCTCTTCTTTCATTGATGCTTGACAAGGCCATTCTCTGCTACATATGCTGCTGGAGCCATGGGTCCCTCCATGTGTATTCTTTAGTCCCTGGGAGCTCTCGGGGATCTGATTAGTTGATATTGTTGTTTGTCCTATGGGGTTGCAAACCCCTTCAGATCATTCAGTCTTTTCTCTAACTATTATCTTAAAACAAGAAAAAAAACAATGAAAAAAACTAATTTAAACACATATTCCTTGCTATTGTATGACTCTTCCAGGAAAAATAGAAAGAAAATAAACAACAACAACAAAAAAGCCACAGCCATACCTTTATAAATTTTGAATGGAAAATATGTAAGTGAATATTCAAATACTGATCAGTTGAAAGAAAGGAATTTTCAAAGAAATACAATAATATATGAACAAGAAGAGGATATAGTTTATTGACTTTATTACTCTAAAAAAAAACCCTCAGTTCTTCCCAGTGATTTCATTATATTTCACACACACAAGTACACACAAAAATAAACAAAACAAACAAACAAACAAAAAAAACCCTTCACATTTGACCAGAGGTTCAGAAGTACATTTGCCATGTATAAGATAGCAGATGTCACCTGT
Organism: Mastomys coucha; assembly: GCF_008632895.1. Classification (NCBI taxonomy): domain Eukaryota; kingdom Metazoa; phylum Chordata; class Mammalia; order Rodentia; family Muridae; genus Mastomys; species Mastomys coucha. Next base: position 70,124,490 of record NW_022196915.1, read on the forward strand.
AGACTGCAACAGGTCCCACAAATGAGAAACTTTAGTGAGGACTAAGGCAGAAAACCATGAGATGACATTGGAAATAAATATTATTTAACTACCACAGAAGCCATTTTACATTAATCTTGTTTCTACATTCCTTCAATGACATATACAAAAAATTTCTAGCCAAACTATTAATCAGCTCCTATTACAGAATTACCATTCAGCCGCTGCCCACAGAAGAGCAGCTGTCCACAGAGGAACCCGATGCAAACGTTTATCAAGTAGGTCCTGATGGTGAAAGTCAGCTACTCCCTACGACACCCTTAGACAGCAGAAAGTAGTTTAAGAGACATAATGCCCTCGTTCCCTTTTCACCATTGGCTTCCCCCTCCCTTTTTTTTTCCTTCTTTTTATAACAAGACAGGAGTTATTGGCATCAGGGCCTCCAAAATCCGTGATGTCACATAGGCAAGCCTCATAGACCTATTGCCAAGGCAACATCCACCATATTCCCAGAATCCATTGGGCTCAACTTCCACCTTTACCTGTAGCCACCATGTCACGACCCATATATATATGGAGAATGCTCCTCCCTCTCTCTCTCCTCCTCTTCTCTTTCTGCCACTACCCTTTCTCTCCCTCCCAATTAAACTTCTTATATGTGGAACTGTTTGGGCCTAGTGTGGTGTGTCCTGATGCAAGTCGCTGTTCAAACACAACCATATTATTGCCATCTTCTGAATACTCCATGATAATTGTGTGTGGTATGGGTAGCCATAAAATTGAATACAATTTTAAAACTTCTAAAGGAAGTTTATAACATAGACAAGAACCTAACCTAACCTGTCATTAGAACTAAGTTCAACCCAATGTCTAGTTTAAATACATTTTGTAACATATAAAAATACAGCAGGGACAAAACAACCAACCAAAGAACACACATGGAGAGACCCATGGCTCCAGCTACATATATAGAAGAGGATGGCCTTATCTGACATCAATGAGAGGGGAGGACCTGAGAAGGTTTGATGCCCCAGCATAGCAGAATGCTAGGGCAGTGAGGTAGTGAGTTGGTAGGAGGGTGGAGGAACACCCTCATAGAGGTAGGGGGAAGGGGAGATTGAAGATGGGATAGGAGTTTTGCAGAGAGGAAACCAAGAAAGAGGATATCATTTGAAATGTAAATAAATAAAATAACCAATTGTAAAGAAAAAATACAATAATATATTTTAAAATTATGAATTGATTTAGGTTCTGAAATATTTATGTTTATTTATTAATTTCTACAAAAAAATCATGAAATGGCACATGATGTTCAAAAATTATAAGCTATGCAATTAATTGAATGCACATACTAAATAACCCAAAGCAGCATTTTATAAATTTGAGGGATATTATAGACTAATTTATAGCACTACATCTTTATCAATGTATTCATTCCCTATGGTGTGCTATATTACCTGCCAGAAAAATTCTGGATAGCACTAATGACATTGCTTGTAAGTTCTTGCTGCCATTTCTTCACATAGCATGCACAAGTCTTACTTGAGGCAACCCTGTGGTTAAGTAGTTTCTTCCATAGTGGTAGCATACCACACCCAAAGTGGTCAGTAACAACAGAAAGACACGGGTTCTCTGGGTTTCAATGACTGAATTCCAACTGCAAGATTGGGATCTAGTCTGCTTCCTGCATTCCTGTTTCTTGCTTCTTGGAAGTAAAATAACACCTTGAATATGATTAGAAATTTATAACTATTAGTATTTATCCAGTGTTTCATTTTTCTTTTGCAATGCACTTCCACATATTTATTGATTATTCTGTTTCTTTCATAGGCTTACCCATTAGTTCTAAACTCCAAAGTCCTGGAATAGATACTTATAACAGAAATGTGTAGGTCACTGAGTTGTATGCCTCAGTTGTGACTTTTTGCTTCAAAGTCTCTAGAAATAGGATTTATGTAGTTGCAAAATATGTGAATGTGTCCTTTTACTAAGGTTACTAATGCAGTCATCTCCCCAAAATAGAAGTATGATGTCTTGAATATTTAAGGTAGCCAAGATTAATTTTAAACTTCTCATAAATCTTGTTCTTTGAGAATGAGGTTTTATTTATTAATGAGTAGAAGTATGATCTAGGCAGTATATGGCATGTATAATCTCAATGTTAAAGGTTTTTATTTGAAATCATGTGTCTGAATTGAGGAATATCTCTGTTAGTAGAGTGTTTATCTTTTAAACATGAGGACTTGATTTTAATTCCCACAACTATATGTAGCAATCCAGCCATGCTTTTTAAACAGTATTTGTATTATATTTGAAAATTGCATACAATGTATTTTAAAATATTTGTGTCCTACCAACACTCTCTATAACCACCATCTCTACCCTATCATGGCTTCCCATGTAATGTTGATATATTTTCCTTTTTATTTATTTATTTTTATTCTTCATAGAGTTCAGTTTGTATTGCACAGCTAGTCATGGGAGTATGGCCTGACTTGATGTGTGGCCAGTTTATGAGGTTTTATATCACTTGGGAAAACTGACTCTCTATCAGGTCTCTCAGCAGCTACTTAACACCATCAGATCCACAGCTACTGGTGGTATTCCAAGTCCTGCTTCCCAAATCTATGCTGTAATTCAATCTGTTTGGAGCTTCCACAGTTCTTGTGCATGCTTCTATCATTGCTGAGCTCAAATCATGACTACACTTTATGTTTGGGAAACAAAACTTAGATATCTTTCAACCACAAAATGGATAAAAAAAATAAGGTATAGTTATCCATTGTACCATTACTCGGATGTTAAAAATAATGACATCATGAAATTTACTCGCAAATAGATCAACCTAGAAAAAAATCATGTTGGGTGACAAAATTCAGACCCAGAAAACAAAAAACAAAAAACAAAAACAAACAAAAAACAAAACAAAACAAAACCCATGGTATGTTGTCACAGAGAAGTGGATATTAATTTTAAAATAAAGGATAATTATGCTATGATCCAAAGACTCAGAGATTCCAAGGTACAAGGAGGGCTTAAGGGAGGAAACAAAGATCTGTAAAAAGAAAAGAAATTCTTTGCTTGGGAAAAATAAATATATTAGAATTCACTGGTGGACTAGAAGTTAGTGGGGTAGATAACAGAAGGGATCCAGTGGGATGGGGAGGGAGGGAGAAATTGCTGGGAGTAACAGTTACAATTGACTGGCATTTTGGAGATGACATTAAACCATAGTGTAAAAGAAACTTCATGGAATCTTGAGAGCAACCTTAGCAAAAACTCCTAGTAATGGGGACATGGAGCATGAATCGGCCATCTTCTGGAATCAGCCAAGGCCTTAAAGTAAGAGACTGGGACACCAACCCAGCCACAAATTCATCGAACTACACTTTGTCCTAACTTCAGAGTGCTCTAGAACTGGAGCCTAGCATATTCCAGATCATTTCATTTTTATAGACTCACACATCAAAACATCCTGCAGTGATATTAAGGTAGTAATTCACGTACTTGCACAAGCACCAACTATATACATAAAAAGGAAGTCAAATAGAAATTTTGAATGTATTCAACTCTGCTCAGGGCTTTACTCTTTCACAGTCAATTACAGTTTTTGTTTTGTTTTGTTTTGTTTTGTGTTTTTTTATTTTTTGCTTTGTTTTAAATTGGACATTTTGTTTATTTACATTTCAAATGTCATCCTCTTTCCCGGTTTCCCCTCTGAATACTCTCTATCCCATACCCCATTCCCTTGTTCCTCCACCCACTCACCCACGCCTGCCTCCCTGTCCTGGTATTCTCCTACACTGGGGCATCCAGCCTTCACAGGACCAAGGGCCTCTCCTCCCATTGATGCTCAACAAGGCCATCCTCTGCTACATATGTGGCTGCAGCCATGGGTCACCCATGTGTACTCTTTGGTTGGTGGTTTAGTCCCTTGGGAGCTCTAGAGGGTCTGGTTGGTTGATATTGTTGTTCTTCCTGTAGGGTTACAAGCCCCTTCAGATTCTTCAAACCTTTCCCTAACTCCTCCATTGGGGACCCCGTGCTCAGTCCAATGGTTGGCTGCAAGCACCTGCCTCTGTATTTGTCAGGCTCTCGAAGAGCCTCTCAGGAGACAACTGAGGAAAGGCCATCCAGAGACTATCCCACCTGGGGATCCATCCTATATACAGACACCAAACCCAGACACTATTGCGGGTGCCAAGAAGTGCTTGCTTACAGAAGCCTGATATGGCTGTCTCAATCACATTTTTTATAGTTATCTGCCACTAAAGGAGAAAAGAGTGGAAGGGAAACATGCCCACAAAATGACACTTAGGCTGGAAAAGAGAATATAAAGTTAATTGTTTTTGCTTTAGTTCTCTTTCTCTCTCTCTCTCTCTCTCTCTCTCTCTCTCTCTCTCTCTCTCTCTTTCTCTCTGTTTGTGTGTGTGTGTGTCTGTGAGTGTGTGTGTGTTGTGCTATCTGTAGCCTTCCTTGTACTTCTGAACTGCCTACCATGAAGTTGTTTATGTTATGGATACATTAAGATACTCTAAACAATATTAAATTAAACTGTTAGAATATCTAGTTCCATACTTTAAGTTCTTCAATGTTTTTCAGCTCTGTGATCTTGTGCTTGCTTTCTTGTCTCAGATGGGAGAAAATAGATGACCTGAAGAAAGTCAAGACAGGTCATGGGTTTGTTAGCTAATATAGTATTGGTATACTATAGTATTTGTATGGTATTGGTAGCCTTTCATAATTCTGTACAGCCTATTTGCGCCCTCCTCACATACTCCCTTGCTGGAAGTCCACATTTACTTCTTAGTTTATACATGCCACTCAAAGAACTTCATTAACTCTTGTGCAGTTCTTAATTATTTGTTACCCTGAGTGGTTTGCATTACAGACATTTCATTATCAGATATAATGTACTTGTTTCCACTAAAAAAGTATTTTGTTTAACTAGAGCACTGAACTACTGAATAACCACACTTAAGGTTATGTAAAGGTCTTTAAATATTTGACAGTAATACAGAATAATTTGAAAATTTGTTGAAATTTTGCTTGTATTTAAAAAATATTAATAGCTTTCTCTGTAATGGTCTTAACCTTGGAAACAAACCCCTTTAACCATGCATATAAAACCACATACTAAATGAGGAATCTTTGTTTAAAAAGAAAATACCCGGAAAAGTTGTTACCAAAGGTCTTCCTCTGGACTGGAGAGATGGCTCAAGAGTTAAGATCTTTTGATCCCTATTAGCTGACCTGGGTTCGATTCTAGGCTCCATATCAATCAATGCTTCCAAGCACCTACAACTTTGGTCTCAGAGGACCTGATGCCCTCCTTTGTCTAACCTCCTTGAAGGCCATGAACACTTGTTAAGTGCTGCTCATCATTAAGGATCAAAATCTATTTTTCCTTTTGTTAAAACCAAAACAAAGATTCTAAAACCTATATGTGAAAGATAACTTTCTTTTTTCTCACATATATTACTTTCTTGAGAGAAGAAAGATTCCCTTAATAACTTAAACATTTTCTCCCTCTGAATTTAAAAGTTCCAAATCATTTAGATATATTTGCAACAATGCTTCTTTTATATTTTCACTGTGTGAGAATTTCAACTGAGCAACAACTACTTATATAAAAGACTAGAAAAGTTCCAGTGTCTTAGAAATAAGTTTCTGTGGGTATAAGTTCTGACTATAAAATCAGAACTTTTGAAGAGACCATGTAAAATGTGTCAGGTGAGTCCCATGGTATGAATATTTTCAGTTTCCCCCAAGAATATAAGAATAGGACAAGACAGAAGAGAAAATGGATTAAGGGAATTAACAAATTGTTTAATGGAATTCTCAGTTTACCTCAGTAATAATTTTCTCAGTGATCTTCATATACTGCCCTTCTTAAGCCTGTTAAGCTTCTACATTTCATGCAGAAAGCATGAGGTTTTATGTTCTCATCCTTCAGCTTGTATATAATAATACCTGTCTACAACAACAAAGCCTTAAACACTGGCCTTTCCAGAGCATGTGAGTAGATACAACTGGATTCAAACAATGCATACCCTCACCTCTTTGTGATATCATGAAGAATAGTTGTTTTAGAACTAAATCAGAAGTCTAGGGCCATTGTATGTAACACATATTGAAGTATTCTCCAACCACTTTATATTTTTTTTTTGTATCAAATGTCTAAAAATAGAGCAGAATTACACACTTAGTTTCTATACAGTTCAGTTTTTCTCAATAGTAAATTGAGTGCAAAATGATCTAATTTAAATGATGGAAGAAAAAGCTAACTATAGTAGTAGATATAAAATAAATGGAGCTATGATTATTAATTTAATTACATGCATATTCCTTTAAATGCTGGGTAAGAAATAATATTCATAAAAAAACTGCCATAGAAGTATGGATAACATTCATTACTATTGAGAATTTAAGTTTTTTTCTAGGTCATTTTTTCTTTTTTGTAATTCTTTCTTCCTATATTGCATCCAACTTACCCTTCTTTCCCCCCAACTTCATCCCCATGCCTGCTCTCTCCCCCAGATATTGCCACTCCACCCTCACAGAAAAAATATTCCCAACTTACCCTCAGAAAAGAGCAGGCTTCCCAGAGACATCAACCAAACATGACATAAAAAGCTAAAATAAAGCCAGGAACATACCATTGTATCAAGGCAGAAGAGGCAAACCAATTGGAGGAGAAGAGTCCCACCATCAGGCAAAAGATCGACAGCAAGACAGCCTCTGCTCCCTCTGTTAGAAGTCACACTAGAACACCAAGCTATTCTACCATAACTTATATGCAGGGTACCTCAAACGCCTACAGGCTTCCTGATCTCTCTTATCCCCAATGAGTCACAGGCAGTTGATTCTGTGGGCCATTTCTTGTGGTTCCTCCAATCCTTCCTCCCTCTCCTCTTCAGAATAAACCAAGCACAGCCTAATGTGGGTGGTGGGACTCTGCCTCTGACACCATCAGTTGCTGGATGAAATCAGCCTGGTCTCACTGATTTTGATTATGCTAGGGTCCAGTCCTGAAGACTCTGAATGTAGGATAAAGTGTAGGTTGATGGATCTGTAGCTAAATAGGTGTCCAAATCCTTAAACTTAAACCCTTGCTTGATTCAAGAAGATGACTGATTCAGGCTCCTTGTCCCCACTACTAAGAGTTTTTTGCTAGAGATGCTCTCAAGATTTGCTCTCAAGAGTTGCTCTCATGTAGTTTCCATTACACTAGGTTTTAACTTCACCTCCAAAATGCAAGCCAATTCCAACTGTTACTCTCAGCAATTTCTCCCTTCCTCCCCATTCCCCTGGATCCCTTCTGTTATCTACCCCACCAACTTCTAGTCCACCAGTGAAATTTAAAATATTTCTTTTTCCCAGGGAGATCCATGATTCCTCCCTTAAGCCCTCCTTGTGACTTGGACTCTCTGGGCCTTTGAATTATAGCACAATTATCCTTTATTTTATAATTAATGTCCACTTATAAGTGACTACATAGTTTTTTTTTTTCTGGGTCTGAGTTTCCTCACTCAAGATGATTATTTTTCTAGGTCCATTTATTTGCCAGTAAATTTTGTGATGCCATTCTTTTTAGCATCTGAGTAATAATCCATTGTGTGAATATACTGCATTTCTTTACCCATTTTGTTGATGAGAGTCATATAGGTTGGTTCCAGTACTTGGATATTATAAATAAAGATACTGTGAACATAGGTGAGACAGTGTCCTTAGAGTAAGGTGGAATATCCTTTGAGTATATTCCCAGTGGTGGTATGGCCAGGTTTTGAGGCAAATCTTTTCCCAAGTTTCTAAGAAATCCTTGATTTCTAAAGTGGCATTACTACTTAGTACTCCCACTAGCAGAGAAGGAGAGTTCCCCTTTGACCAATATCCATGCCAGTAAAAGCCTTGTGTGTTGAATATTAGTCTTTCTGAGAGATGAAAGATGAAATCTCAAAGTTCTTGTGTTTCTTAGTGATTTGAGATTCCTCTGTTCAGAATTCTGTATACATCTGTGCCCTATTTTTTAAATGGGAATATTAAGTTGTTGAGTATAGTTTCTTAATTTCTTTGTATATTTTAGATATCAGTCCTCTGTCAGGTATGGGGTTGATGAAAATCTTTTTCCCATCCCGTAGACTGCTCTTCTCTCCTTTAGAAGGATGACCTTTTTCTTACAGAAGCTTCTCAGATTCATGGGGTCCCGTTTATTAGTTGTTGATCTTAGTTCCTGAGATATTGGTGTTCTGTTCAGGACTATTTCTCACGTTCTCTTCTATCAGGCTCAGTGGTATCTGGTTTTATATTGAGGTTTTGATCCAGTTGGACTTGAGATTTTGTAGTATAATAGATATGGATCTATTTGCTTTCTTTTATATAACAACATCCAATTAGACCAGTGCTATTTGTTGAAGATTATTTGTATTTTCTATTGTACAATTTTGGCTTCTTTGTCAAATATCAAGTGTCCATGGGTGTATGGATTTACTTCTGCCCTGAGTTCATTTCCTGCTATATAGTCCTTTTAGATGTGTTCGCTTCTTTTTGTCCTAGAGCTTTTAGGTGTGCTGTTAAATTACTAATATGAGATTTCACTAATATATTTACATGGCACTTAGTGGTATGAACTTTCCTCTTAACACTGTTTCCATCATGTGCCATAAATTTGGGTATGTTGTGCATTAATTTTCATTGAATTCTATGAAATCCTGAATTTATTTCTTTCTTCCTTGAACTGCTCTGCATGTTTGGGTCCAGCTGTGATTCCACTTCCTCTGTTTCCTCCCTTAGGGTGTCAAAACTCCACCAGGCTGGAATTATGAAGCAGAATCCAAAATAGGTGAAGTCTTCAAGATCCTGGTCCAGTTTGGTATAAGTACAGATCTTAACTTGTGCATTTACCTTTATTGGGTGTGGGTTTGTACACATACATTTTATTCAGGATGGATAAAGGCTACATATGAACATTCAAGAGTGGAAAGGACTTTTCAGGGTGAATCATTGCCTAGAGTTTAAAGTACTGTGAATTCCTCCTTTGTGTAGAGAGGCAGTGTAGAGCTTCCTGCTGGGAGCATTTTTACTGGGAAAGAGGAAGTTGAACTTTTTGTTTGCCAAGGACTACAAAACCTTTATCAGGTAGAAGGTTTTGGCTTTGACCCCTCAGGCAAGGTCAGAAAAGGGGAAGCCCTGTTAGTAAAGAAAGTCCTCCATTTTGCTATCCAGACATGGTAGACTATGACCCCAATTAGCAGGGTTTTCCCACATTGACCCAGTCATCACAGAGTAAAGATTTATTAAGTTTCCATGAGTTTGTAGGCTTTCGGTTGTTTTTGAATTCCAACTTTAATCCATGGTGGTCTGATAGGATAGAAGGGATTATTTCGATTTGTCTGTTTCTGTTGAAGCTTGCTTTGTGAGTATATGACCAATTGGTCACAAGGTACTTACAAGACCTATTGGGTTTACTGTTTGTTTGTTTGTTTTGGTGAAAAGTTCTGTAGATATCTTTTAGGTCCATTTGAGTCATAATGTCTATTATTTTTCTGATTAGTTTCTGCCTAGGTGACTATCCATTGTTGAAAGTGGGGTGTGGAAATCTCCCTCTATTAATGAGCAGTGTCTCATGTGTGATTTATCTTTTAGTAATGTTTCTTTTACTGATGTAGGTGCCCCTGCATTTGGTGCATAGATATTCTGAATTTAGATGTCATCTTGGTGAATTTTTCCTTTAATGAGTATGAAATATTCTTTTCCATCTCTTCGGATTTTTTTATTTTGTTATTGTTGTTTTTTGTTTGTTTGTTTTTTGAGACAGGGTTTCTCTGTATAGCCCTGGCTGTCCTAGAGCTCACTTTGTAGACCAGGCTGACCTCGAACTCAGAAATCTACTTGCCCTTGTCTCCCAAGTGCTTGGATTAAAGGCATGTGCCACCACCGCCTGGCTCTTCGGCTTAATTTTGATTTGAAGGTTTTTTGTTTGTTTGCTTTTGGTTTTTTTGTTTTTTGCTGTATATTGGAATAGCAACACCAGCTTGCTTCTTGCATCCATCTTCTTGAAAACAAACAACTTTTTCCAACATTTGACTCTGAGATAATCTCTTTCTTTGATGTTGAGGTATTTATCTTGTATGAAGCAAAAGGGTGTATCGTAGTTTCACATTCATTTTGTTAGCCTTTATATTTATTTTATTAGGGAATCAAGTCTATAGATAGTAAAAGGTATTTATGACCAATAATTTTTAATTCCTGTTATTTTGATGTTGTTAGTGGTAGTGTGTGTGTTTGTATGTATGTGTATGTGTGTGTCTGTGTTTGTGTGAGTGGATGTGTACATGCTTATTTTTGTCTATTTGTAAGTGTTTCTCTTTGGACCTTGCTGGTATAAGATTATTTATCCCGTGTTTTGTGGGTATAAGCTAACCTCCTAGTGTTGGAATTTTCCTTTTAGTACATTTTGTAGAACTGGATTTATGGATAGATATTGTCTAAATTTGACTTGATTGAATTTTTTGCTGGTATAATATTGGTTTCATCTGTGGTTCTTTAGAACATACAAAACATCTGTTGGGTTCCTTCTGGATTTGGATTGCCTGCTGAGACGGTATGATTCTAATAGGTCTGCTTTTATATGTTACTTGGGCCATTTCCCTTGCAGCTTTGATATTCTTTTGTTGGTTTAGTGTCTACACTATATAGTGTTCCCACTATGTCCTGTGGGGACTTTCCTTTCTGGTCCAGTCTCTGTAGTTTCTGTGACCTTTTTGGACTTTATAGGCATGCCCTTCTATAGTGTAAGGAAAATTTCCTTCATGAGTTTGTTAAATACACATTTGTTGGGTTTTGAACTGGGATTCTTTTTCTTCTATTCCTGTATGACTTAAGTTTGTGCTCTTCATAGTTCTCTGTATTTTCTGGATGTTTTGTGTTAGGAATTTTTAGATGTAATGTTTTCTTTGATTGATGAATATGTTTCTTGTATCATCTCTTCAATGCCTGTGATACTCTCACATTTCTTGTATTTTTGTTATTTTTTTTTTTTTTGGCTGATGCTTGTGAGTACATTTCATGTTTGTTTACCTAGATTTTACATTTCTATAATTACCTCAGTTTGTGTTTTTTTTTTTTATTGTTCCTATCTATATTTTCAGGTCTTGAACAGTTTCCTCCATCTTTTTTTCTTTACCTTAACTACAGTTTTGGCTTCCTTGGCATTTTTAAAGGGATTTATTAATTTCCTCCAGTTTCTTGTTTATCCTTTCCTCAATTTCTCTATAAGATTTTTTTTTTCATTTCTTTTTTAAGGACCTCTGCCATCTTTTTTTTTTTTTTTTTTTTTTTGCTTCAGCTGTGTTCAAATATTTGAAATATTCAGGTCCTGATTTTTAGGATGGTTGGGCTCTGGTACTGCCAGATTTCCCTGACTCTTGTTGACTGCATTCTTTTCATCATCATCATCACCATCATCATCATCATCATTATAATTGTTATTATTTTATTTATTTATATTACCAATGTTGGCACCTTCCCAGTTCCTCCTTCAGAGTTCCTTACTCCATTCCCTTTGTCTCTGAGAGGGTGCTTTCCCACCCACTAACACCTCCCAGCATACCCCTTCACTTCAAGTCTCTATAGGATTAGGCATCCTCTTCCACTGAGGTCTGACAATGCAGTCCTTTGCTACACATGTGCCCAGGGCCACAAACCAGCCTATGCTATGCATGCTCTTTGGTTGGGAGTCTCAGTTAGTTGATACTGCTATTCTTCTGATGGGATTGTCATCCCTTTCAGCTCCTTCGATTCTTCCCCTAACACTTCCATAAGGGTCCCTGACCTCAGTCCAATGGTTGGCTGTAAGAATCTCCATCTATATGAGTCAGCTGCTAGTAGAGCCTCTCAGAGGTCAGCCATGCTAGTCTCTTGACTGCAAGCACAACTCGGCATCAATAGTATCAGGATTTGGAGCCTGCCCATGGAATAGTCCCTAAGTTAGACCAGTCTTAGAACTAGACAATATCATCCTGAGTTAAGTAACCCAGACCCCAAAAGACATGCATGTTATGTACTCAGTGATAAATGGATATTAGCCAAAAAGTATAGCATACCCATGATACAACTCACAGGATGTGTAAAGCTTAACAAGAAGGAAGACCCAAGTGAAGATGCTTCAATCCCACTTAGAAGACAGAAGAAAATAATCAAGGGAGGCAAAGGAAGGGAGGGATCTGGTTATGAGAGGGAAGGGGGATGGAAAAAGGGAGACAGGATCATGTATGTGGGAAGATAAGAGAGAAGTCCAAATGGCCAGGAAAATTGGTGGTAATGTGCACCTGCAGGGGCTGGGGGGTGGGGTAAGGAGACCGACTATCTAGAAAGTTCCAGATACCAGCGATGTGAGAGGTTCCTAGGACCCAGTGGGGGTGATTTTAGCTGAAATGCCCTACAGTGAGGAGAAAGACCCTGAAGAGACCACCTCCAGTGGAAGGATAGCAACATCTAGGCATCTTCAAAAATTTTGACCCGGAATTGTTCCTATCTAAAGGAAATGCAGAAACAAAAAGGAGCAAAGACTGAGGTAAAGACCGTCCAGTGATTACATTCTTCTACTGGCATTTAGACATCAGTGTTTGGGACGATCATATGTCTAAGTACTGATTTCTGAGTTTGTGTTTGTTGTATGGGTGTTTTCTTTCTTTGTTTCTCTTTCCTCTTTGGTCTTCTGGTCTTTGTATCTTCGATTATTGGAAGCAAGCATGACTTCTGGTCTGTAGTGTGTTTTGTTGAAGTTGGGGGCTGTACTTCTGGTGGCTTGCTTGGCCTTAGGTACAGCAGTGGGTATCTGCCTAAGTTGGGGTATGGGATAAGGTGATGAAGAGGAAAGTGGGAATTGGGGATAATGACTGATAGATGGCGTGCCACTGGTGGGCTCCCTATCTGTGATTCTGAAGGTCACTGTGATGTCTGGTCCAGCTGGGAATCTTTGCCTGAGTTTCTCATCTGTTTTTTTTCTGGCCTGCTTGGCCTACAAGTGTTCTTCAGACTGTTATGGCCTGCACATGTTATTCTGACTGGCATTGTGGGTTCTTGCTCTGTGTGTGAATGCAACTCAGCAGAGGAAAGGTGGGGGCACTAGGCTACATTCCATTCTAGCTGCCAGCAGGGTGCCAAGCTCGCAGAATACCTAATCAGTTCAGAGGAACAGAAGACAGCCTATGATGAGGGTCCTAGCCTGGGGTCGAGGCTGTGGGACATCCAGACACAGCTGGTAAGTACTAGGAGTTTGGATTGGGCCAGCGCAGCGATGAGCCCAGGGTGGGGTGGGGTGTGGTGGGGATAATTTGCCCTACCTCAGGGGTGAGTGTCTGGAGAATGCAGGGGCCTTCTGGGGAGACTTACACCATTTAATGAAGGCTTCTCCCCAGGGCAGTTTATGATGAAAGGCAGGCCTTGCTTTTCTAAACTATTTATTCATGGTGAAATACAGATACATAGAACTTACTCAGGGTTGACCACATATTAAATATCTTTTTCAGGAAAGAATGTCTGGGAAGGGAACCTTATTGGTCAAAACCTTGGGGTGGCCCATTTAGATACATCATTGGCATGGAGAACACTGGGATCTGTGCTACATGACCACCTGCAATGGTTTTCTTAGTGGATTATCTGTAGTCACATGCTTCTAGATTGGAACTGGTCTGTAGCAGATTCAAAGGCCTACCATTCTCAATTAGAAGATATGCTGGGGTTTCTTAATCTGCTTGAACATTTCTGTTTTCTGTCTGGTGACACGGTTCTACTTACTCCACATGGCTTGACCTCCTCTTGGACAGGAGAAGCCCACCTGAGTTGGGACCTGAGGCACCGCAGCATGATGGGACAGTGGTGGGGTAGGAGATGGGGGGTAGTTGAATTTCGTCTTAGATATCAAATCTTGGTTTGAAGACATTCAGCTGGGAGGCAGGTCACTAACCAATATTTTTAAATGGTGTGGCCAGCACCTAAGCAGTGGAAGTTTGCCTTAGTGTGAGGTCAAGAGTCTAGAAGTGGGTCAGGCATTGCGGTGAGACTAAAAGAAGTGTCAGTGGAATTGATTTGCAGGATCAAACTCTATGGAGTAGAGCATTTCCCCAGCCAGGTAAATCACTGACATGTTCTTCTGAATGGTTTGGCTTGCACCTGAGTAGTAGAAGTACCCCCTGAGTTGAGGGTGGGCACAAGGCAGTGGGAGGGCATAACAGAGGGATGTGATGGTCAGAGACAGTGGAGTGAGTCTTTGGGAACTGAATCTAGGAAGTGGGCCAATTCTACAGAGAGAAAGGCCTCACCTGCTCTTCTGACTAGTATGGCCTGCACCTGAGCAGTAAAAGTTTGGTCCTTAAGATTATAATTTATTGAAGTCAGTCGTTGGTGGCACACACCTTTAATCCCGGCACTTGGGAGGCAGAGGGAGGCAGATTTATGAATTCAAGGCAACTGGTCTACCAAGTGAGTTCCAGGACAACCAGAGCTACGCAGAGAAACCCTGTCGGGAAAAAAAAAAAGATTATAATTTATTACATTTCTTATTTTTTTCCTCCCTCCTCATGTTCCCGTACAACCCTCTTCACTCTGTTTCAAATTCATGACCTATTTTTTCACCAATTGTTATTGCATGCATATGTGTATACACACAGTCATATATATTTCTAAATAAAACCTATTCTGTCTACATAATGTTACATGTGTATGTGTTTTCCAGGATGATCATTTGCCATGGAAGAGAAAATTAGAATCTTTTTTCCTGGAGAAGACCACCTCTCCTACTTCCAACTTTGTTCAGTTGTCTATAGTCCTTGATGAGTGTTGAAGCCTCATGAGCCTCTCTAACCTTTTTGGCATATACATTGGTGTCATCCTTTTTCAAATCATTTAGAGGTGATTATGCTTATGAATCATTATGGTTGTTACTAGGAAGCCCAATCTCACAGCTAACACTTGGGTCCTCTGACTCAACAATCTCTTTCCCCCTCTTCTATAATGTTCCTTGACCTTTATGTGGGGGAGAGAGATAAGTATAGAAGAAGGTGGGAGGAAGTTAAACAAACATAATAGGATACAGAGTGATATGATCGTCAAAATCAGAAAATTCAGAGTTTTGAAAGAGCAGGAGGGAGGTAGATTAAAAAACAACAGTAAAGATGCCTAAAAAAGCCAAGAGGTATCATATTATGAACTATTTACATAAAACTACAATGTATGTAAATCCTTGTATAAATGTACATATCTTGTTTTAATAAACTTTTAATGGTGGACTGATGGTGCTCCCTTCAAGAGCCAAAGATTAACCTAACAAAACCCCTAAAACAAGACATGAGAAATCCCTTTGAATTGTTAAGGAGGACTGTCAGAGTCATTCTGAATAAGTCTATCCCGATGCTGTTGAACTTGGTAACTCCTCAGTTGATAAAATTAACTTTTAAGTAGTATTTTTATGAATTTTAAATTTTTACAATACAATATAATTTGACCGTACTCATCCACCATTACGTTCCTCCAACTGTTTCTAGGACTATCTACTTTATTTCTCTCCAACTTCACATCCAGTTTTACTTGTTATTAATAATCTTTTATTTAATTGTTGCTCTCATATGCATTTGGATGTGGAACCATTAACTGGGTCAGGAAGACATGACCAAGAGTAAGTGAGGCATCCTCTCTCAGCAGCCATCATCTTCCTAAAGTGCTTCCTTTGGGGATGTCCACTTGGAGATCCCCCTATATTTGTAGCAGTGCTGGTCTTTATCTTGGTTTTAGTTTATGTATGTCTTATGCAGGTAACAACAGCGCCTGTTTTTCAATTCAACACTTTTAAATTCAAGTGTGTGCTTTTATTTCCAGAGGTCAGTCTCTCACTGTTGTCTTTCCACTGCCCTGAGTCTTAAAGTCCATGTTCCTTCATTTTAACAATGTTGTCTAGGTCTTGGGTAGGAAAGAATTGATATACATGGCCCAATCATAACTGAAGACTTACACTTGCTGCTATTAGATACTTTGATAAGTTATGGAGTAACTTCACTGCAAAAAAGGAAGCATCTTTGATGAAAGTTGATTAATTAGAATGCTCTTTACATTTATCCTATTCTCTTGTTTACCAAAGAGAACAAATCCTATGGCTTTCTTTATTGGTTAGGGATAACTGTGAAATTATGTATTTGGGAGTTCCAATCTTTCTAAAGTACATTTTTTATCAATAAAGCTAATTTTTCTGTTTATGTTTTAATAAAATAAGAAGATTAAATCATTTCAAGCATTCTGTGGATGGGGACACAGGTACAAGTTGCTCTGGTAGGTATGGAATAGTCACAATATGAAACTATCTTTGCATCATATATTTATTTCATATATTATACATTGCTTTATATAACAGAAATTGTTTATCATTCTCTGACCATAAAATAAGCATTTTAACTTATAAATCAACATAATTAAACATAATTTTAGTATTTTTTAATTCAAACTACAATCAAAATTCAGAAGAAATATTGTGCTTAATTTTGCTCAGAAAACTTTGTTCTCAAAAGCAATTCAGTATGAAATTGATGCCACTGATATATATTGTTTTATATTTACTAGAGCATCCACACTGAGTAAGCAATGGTTTCACACAATTGTATATGTGTTTGATTAAGTCATTAAATCATTTAGTTACCCTCAGTCATATTACAAAATATATACATTTTAACTGCAAAGTGTTTTATTTTTCCTGTTAAGTGGAAAGATATTCTATTTTGAAAATTATATGTATAGATGGGATAACTCATTATTAAATAAAAACAAGCTTTTAAAATGGTTTGACTTTTACCTTCCAAAAGGATATATGAAGTTCTTATTTCACATACCCGTGAATGTTTTCACACCTGCAAAATGTGTCTTTGTAGATGTGTTCACTTTTTTTGAAGTGGGTTGTACTTAGAGTTCATCTTAAAATCTATAAAGATCGTAATGAATGAAAAGGATGAGGAATTAAGTTAAAGAGACAAAATGATGCACAAATATGCGGAGATGGACAGAGGGATATTTGAAGATACCTAGTGAAGTGAACCTGCTGCCCTTTTTTACATTCAAACACCATGACTGACCTCAACAGAGAATGACTGTTCTGTGCTCCATTCTGCTGTAAGCTCCAGTTGTTTCTATCTCATTCTCATTAAATAATAACACTCATGCTTACCCCCAGTCAACCTCTGAGCTCCTATAACCCACCAACTGGATACATAGTTAATAATGCAAGAAGCACAGAAGTGTATCTAAAACTGTGGTTCACAGAGCACAACAGCATTCTTCACTATTAAATAAGAATATAAATCTCTTTTATGTGTTTACATCCAATATATCTATTGTAGTTTTGTAAGATAATCAGGAAATGACTAGACAAGTAACATTTGATAATACAAAGAACATGGCTTGCATATTTGTTTGTCTCTTATTATTAAATAAAAAAAACAGGAGCATCAACAACATTCCTGGGAAAATGGAGGAAAGAAAATAGAGAATATGAACACTAATAAGAGAATAAATCTGAGAACTTTTGTGATAGTACCCAGAGAGTTGAAAATAAAATAAACAGTGATATTACACAAACTTTGTATATTGTACTTATATATTTAGGAATGTACATATATGTATGTATATATATATATATACATACATATATGTATATATGTGTGTATGTCTGTATGTGTGTGTGGGGTGTGTGTGTGTGTGTATGTGTGTATATGAAAGAAGGAAAAATAACGATTTATGAAAATAAATACTGTGACTTAGGAAAGAAACAAGGAGGCGTGTAGGAGAGATTTGGGATTGAGAAAATAGAAGAGAGATACATGTGATGATATTACAACCTCAAAAGATCAATATAATTAAAGAAAGTGCTGGTCCATAAGAAATATGAGAATTTTGGATTGATGTCATTATCAGTCCACACCTCAACTATGTGTGAGGATGTTGTAAAGAAAACAGTTGGCTTAGGGTGAGAGTCCTACATTGGTCAGGAGTGTGATCATTGTGAGGATGATTCTAGGGATCTTCCATTTTGGTAGTGAGCTATACCACCTCGGGTCAAGAAGCAAGGCTTTATTCTGCCTGCTTAGGACATCAAGGGAAGTAAGTTTCCACGACTTGAGAATTAGTGTTTCAAACAAGCACTGCACTTTCAGTACTGATGCTGGCTTTGGTGCTTATTTTGTAAATCTCAGTAATACCCTCCTACGCCTCCAGTACTTCTTAGTAAAAACGGTTTGGCACTGACATTTTCACTGTTTGCATTATCAGGAGCTCTTACCCAGGCGTATATTACAATTTTGAGAAGAAAAGCTTCCATAAACATTTTGACATTTGATTGAGTTGACTAAATTTAAAACTATGACTTATTAAAATAACCTCTGGAGCCAGATTTCTTTTCAAATGCAGTGTTAAAAAAAAATCTGTAGTTATGACTCCCAATGTTCCTTCCTGGTGGGTAATATGCAAATTCGTATGCTGCTTATCAGAAATCTATATTACATCCTTCCCATCCTACCTCCCCAATCTCCTTTTCTTTTCTTTCTCAAAACTTACTGTGCTCTTCAGAACATATACAGAAAATAACAAGGTCTTAGTCAACACTGAATAGAGTACTATAATATAAAATATTTCAAAACACTTTTGAATGCCTATTCCTATAATATTATATGAATTTGAGGTATTTATGAATCAGATGCACATATAAAGATATATATATATATATGCATATATATATACATATATGTGTACATATAAAGATACACACATGAGTGTATATATATGTATATACTGAATTTTAAACATTACGGAATTTTCCACAGGATAGAGATTCCCCAAAGAATTTTTCAGTATTCTATTCTTGGAACACAATGCCCTGCATGACTGCAATGGGTGCATTCTAGAGGCAGAGTCCTTAGAGGCTTCATTCCATGATTGCTTCTCACTGCTCATATGCCTTTCCTACCACTATTAAATAGCCTAATGATTCTTCAGCATCAGTCTGCCCTATTGGGCATAGTTTCTGCAGAATCAATATGAAGATGTACTTCCATGTAGTAAGGCTGTATAGACTGATGATTTCACAATTCTTGATAATGATTTTATAGAATTTCTAAATTGATACAAGTAATTTCAAAATTCCTGTAGATAAAAGGCTGCAAATAGAACTCCATCGTTATTCATGTGTCATGGACAAATTGTACTAGGAAAAGAAAGCAGGCTTGGAACAAATTTACAATAAAAGAAAACATTCCTTTTGGTTAGGAATGAAGTTGCTATCTGGTAACTAAAGGTCATGGAGTGGGAAGAGACAATTTAGTGAAAGTGCAAGGACAGAAAATAAATGATGTACTAGTGTACATTTACAAGCTAGTAAACCAGAAGGCAATGATTTTTCTTTTGAGAAACCGTGCTAACTTGTGACATAATAACTATTGCTTTAACATAAATGAACTCCTGGAGCCAGAAAAATATATAAATAATTATTTATTCAGGCACTAGTCTAAATGGAAACACATGTAAGCAAATCTGCTGTAACTTCTTAAAACTCATTGATCTATTGATCATGAACTATTAGTTTTAACTTGATATGAACTTATAGAATCCATGTGGTTAATTATCCTGAGAAAGTATAAAAATGAACAGCAATAAAATGGCAATGTAGGAGCCCTTTTCTCCTTCATCCAGTGGGCATATGTCTATGTATGTGCCTGACTTTCTCTCTCTCTCTCTCTCTCTCTCTCTCTCTCTCTCTCTCTCTCTCTCTCTCTCTCTCTCTCTCTCTCTTTCTTCCTTATTCTCTCTGATTCACTAAGAGTTGAGGAACTCAGACTCTCACCTGAACAGGAAGAGGCACAGGAGTCAAAGAAGTAAAGAGTTCAAATAACTAAGTTTCTCTTCCTTATTGCCTTTTACAATGGGCAGTAGTTAACTGCCAGATGCCATCAGCTTTTTGTCTCTGAATAACAAGAGAAAGAACAATTGCCAGAAGTCAACAGTTTTGGCCCCTGCTGAAGCCACCTCACTGACTTCACTGGATGCTGAGTGCGCCTCAGAATGAGA
>NW_022196915.1:70144578-70147688 GCF_008632895.1 Mastomys coucha
TTGGAATTATTAACTATGTGGGAGAAGATTTTATTTCCAATAAAAATAAGTAAAAAAATAAATTAAAATAATAGTTTAGCTACTTTTTTTGAAAAATTTCTTGTATATTCTTCAAGATAGTAAACATTATTAAATAACATACAAACTTCTTTACATATAAAGCATCATATTCCTCCTGTATCACTGCTCTTCAGAGTGATATATATATATAATATATATGCATATGTATGTAATATATATATATGTGTATGTGTGTCTTCAAATAAAATGTGTTATGATACAGAATTGATTATAATTACCATTAAAGAACTTGTCAGGTATAAATTAGCAAAATGACAACAAAACCATTTCAAGTACCATAAACATAGAAAAGTACCTTGCATATAATAATGCATTATCTATTTTTATTATCACTTCAAGACTATAAAACTCCATAAAATATTTAAATATAATCTCAGAAATAAAGAATATTAGAAAGAAAAACTTCTAAAATCTAATGAAAGGCTAAGCATGATGGGACATTTCTTTAATGGTAGCAGATCAGAGAGGGGGAGAGAAAGAGAGAGAATGAGAGAGAGAGAGATGTTTTACTAAGGAATTATGATATCTCTTAAACTAATACAAATTCAAAAATAGTAGAGTACAAATAATTTATAGAGAATTTAATGCACTGAGACAGTTGAATATGCTACTTCTATTGTATTTGATTCAAGAAACAGGCTATATGAATATTATCTATACTGAAAAGACAATTATGAATACTTTGTAAGAGGATAAAGAATTTAAATTGTCAATTTTTGTTGTTTGAGTCATGTCACTAAAGAGAAAAGGCACAAGACTCAGATATCTTTGAGTCAATTAACTTTAGAAACAGTTTATAGAATAACACTATTTATTATAATGGGAGAACTTTATTCTAGAACTGCATGTAATATGTCCAATTTTAACTATATACATTGGTGAGCCAAAAAGATTATATATATTTATACAAACCAAATGAGCAAGATACTGTGACATTCTACCATTTTCATAGCACCTTTTACAGAAAATGGAACATCTCATCTTTCTGAAATGTTAATGTATTTCCTTTTATACTGTTTCCATAATGTTGATCCATGTTATTGAAAGGGATGGATCGCTGACTCATGGAGATTATTTTACAACTCCTCTTAGAATATAAACGTAGATATATTGAGGGGCTAAGTAAAAAGCATATTATATTTAGTTATTTATAATAATTTTTCAGAAAAATAAAGCACAAAAAATAAACAAAGCCAACTTGTGGTGTACTGTGAATGTTGTAGTAACAAAATACACTCACTCTTATATATATTTTTTCTTCCTTTCATTAGTCTTTCAATTCAGTGAGCAGATGAAAATAGAATCCCATTTTGTTTTGTTAAGTCCTAATTTAACAAGAATAATTCATGTGCCTGTATATTTAAAAACCATATCTGTATTCTCTGAATGCATATATATGTATGAGAAGGTAGAAATAACAGTATAAATACAGGAATTTTATATTTTGTGGTTGGCTACCTATTTAGAGTAATAAATTTTCCACATTATCTTTCAGGATCCAGTTTTCAGTAACATGAAATTTATAAAGCACACCTGTTGTATATATGACCACGAAGAATGCAATCAGTAACTGTGAAATTAGATGTCAGACATATGCTGAGCAGTGGTGGTGCACGCCTTTAATCCCACCACTTGGGAGGCAGAGGCAGGTGTATTTCTAAGTTAGAGGCCAGCCTGGTCTATAGAGTGAGTGTGAGGACAGCCAGGGCTATACAAAGAAAGCTTGTCTCAAAAAACCAAAAAAGATGTCAGGAATGTTTTCCATTTTAAAAGACTATTAATATTTTTTAAAGAAGGCATTTTGTAAGCACTTAGGAAAAGAGAATAGAGAGGAAATGTTGAAATGTATTTGAAATATACTTTTACTTTTAAAGAAAATTATCATTTAATAAAAAGAGCATACTAATATTTTCAAAGCACAAAATACTTTCAATAAATAGAAAATGAAGGAATACTGTATAGTGAATATCAAATCCAGAATTATCTTGAATCTAAAACTAAATGTGAATTAACATGATAAGTAGCAACACAAAATTTTTCAATAAAATTTTTGCAAGATCAACTCTTGAGGTCATTTAAAAAAAGAGCCAAGTGTGTTTTGTGAAAGGACACAAAATTAGTTTAAAATACATAATCAATATATACCATCAACCATACATAAACTATTTACATCTAGAAATCACGTGATATTCTTAAATGAAACACAAAATGGTTAGGCAAATGTCAGGAATTCTTTACAATGAAGATGTAAAGATTCGTACATCTGTAATGCAAACATGGAGAACAGATTGTTATTCAAAGTACTGCTTAATTTCTGAACAAGGCCGTTGTGACAATAAAAATAAATAAAAGGAAAGTAAGTAGAAAGGATGGTCGAATTGCCTCTCTTCAGTCTACATGATCCCACAATCATACTTCCAACAAGATACAAAATCAACACAAACAACATACAAATCTCTCTGGTCTTTCTAGAAAATAATAATTAGCTTCCAGAAAGGAAATCAGGAAGAAATTACTATTGAAAATAGCTTCAAATAATATCTGTCTAAGATTAAAGCAGGCAATTGAATGACTTCTTTAATGAAATCATTTAATTGAATAAAGATACTGAACAAGATAATGGAAGATGGAAAGACCCCATACTCATGAACTACTAAAATCAACATTATAGAAAAATGATATTAAAAAAAAACAATGTTGAGATTCAATATAAATCCTGTCAGATTTCAATGACATTCTTTACAAAACTACATATCAATTTTATAGTTCAAAGTAAATGCAAAGACCTTGAAGAGTCCAACATATCTAGTCCTTAAACAATGCTTGAATTTTCATGAAGCCAGAAGTAAGAGTATCTGGCAAAATATAACTAACAAAAATTCTGTTTCTTGTAAATTTACCCCATTCTATAAAATATGAAACTGGAGGACACAAATAGGTCTGTCTTGACAGAAACTGAATAAATTTACTTTAAAAATATTTTTTCTTTTTTTATTAGATGTTTTCTTTATTTACAATATCTCCTTTCC
>NW_022196915.1:70147819-70154718 GCF_008632895.1 Mastomys coucha
ACAGGGCCAAGGGCCTCTCCTCCCATTGATGACCAACTTGGCCATCCTCTGCTATACATATACTGCTGCAGCCATTAGTCCCACCATGTGTACTCTTTGCTTGGTGTTTTAGTCCCTGGCAACTCTGAGGGTACTAGTTAGTTCATATTGCTGTTCATCCTAAGGGGATCCTGTGCTCAGTCCAATGGATGGCTGAGAGCCTCTACTTCTGTATTAATCAGGTAATGTCAGAGCCTCTCAGGAGACAGCTATATCATGCTCCTGTCAGCCAGCACTTGCTGGCATTCACAATAGTGTCTAGATTTGATGATTAAATATGGGAAGGATTCCCACGTGGAGAAGTCTCTGAATTGTCCTTCCTTTAGTCTCTGCTCTATAGTTAGTCTCTACAATTCCTTCCATGGGTATTTTGTTCCCCTTTTTAAGAAGGAACGTAGTATCCACACTTTGGTCTTCTTTTCTCTTGTGTTTCTTGTCATTTGTGGATTGTACTTTGTGTATTCGAAGCTTCTGGGCTAATATCCACTTATCAGAGAATGCATAACATGACCCTACACAATAGTCACAAATAATATAAAATACCTTGGTGTGACTCTAAAACTATATTTTAATTCTTGTTAATTGCCTGCTATTTGACCTTCCTCATCCTCTGCTAGTCAACCGTTCCTTATTTTTTTATACTTTATACTCTATACACAAGTACATTTTTATGTATGTACACATACCATTGGGTAGATACTCCATATGAAAGAGGGCATTTCTTTCTTTCTGAAATTGTGTGATCTTAATTAATATTATATATTCTAATTTCATCCTTTTATGCAAATTTTGAATATAATTTTCTTTAGAGTTGAATAGTTTTCATATGTATATATGTATGTCTCTTAATATTTATATATCTCTCTATATATATGGGTGAATAGATTGATAGGTAGAAATATAAAGATAGATGATATATAGATAGATAGATAGATGATAGATAGACAGACAGACAGATAGACAGACAGATAAGTAGGTAGATAATAGATGAGAGTATATACATGCCAAATTTTCATTATAAAACATTTTTATTTGTTGATGGAAAGAGATTGATTGAAAGCAATTGCTTCAGTAAACATAGCAGCAATACACCTGGATTGGCATATATCTCTGTGATATGGTTGGAGTGCTCTGGGTATATTCCTAGAAGTGAAATACCAGAATCATATATTCACACTCTTTTCAAGTTTTAAAAAAGAGAGAGTTATGAAAAAGCATATAAAATGAAGACCTTTTATAGTTCTGACAATCATATATTTTTCATTTTCAGTGGTGAACAAGTATATGGAATATATATTCAATAGTTAAAATATAAATTCTAATGTGAAGTTTAATAACTTCCATTTCAATGGCTACTTATGAATGTATAGAAGTTCACTGAGTTGTATAATCTTTGAGTCTGGTTAATTTTGCTTTCTGGTTCCTTTTATTTGCGACATTTTGTGATATATTTAAAATAAAAATATATGAAAGTAAAATAAAAGTACTTTAACTTAAGCGACCATATATTAGATATACCTGCTAGGGCTGGGTGGTGGTGGCGCACACCTTTAATCCCAGCACTTGTGAGGCAGAGGTAGGCAGATTTCTGATTTCGAGGCCAGCCTTGTCTACAGAGTGAGTTCCAGGATAGCCAGGGCTACACAGAGAAACCCTGTCTCGAAAATCCAAAAACAAAAGAAAAAAGAAATACCTTCTAGGAATGCAAGAATGTACCATTATACACATACAAAGCTGTATATGGGCTTGAATCTCAGCTTCCCACAAAGTCATGATGAACGTATTTACATAGTCCTAGCAAAAATGTTATGTGAATATTTTCAATTTCAATGACTAAGAATTATTGTTCCCACATAGAACCTCATAAACATAATATTTCACTACTGATATTTCTATAAGCACTGAGAATCCTTGAGATACCAAATAAATTTGACCATTTTGCATTATTATACTTTTTGAAGGCTTATCTTCCTTGAAACTTCCAATGTTTCCAAATTACTCATATAAACCTGTTACAAATGACTTTGAACCATATTGTCAGACAGTTATATAGCAATTGTATCAAGTATAACCAATTTTGTTAGTTTATTTTTTTTTCATAGCTCAAACAAATGCCTATTAATCCTTTTACAAGCATGGAATATTTTAAATCATTTTGACTCAAGGTTTCAGGAATCAAAGTTCATGCTTTCTAATGTTCCTCAGCTTGTGGTATGAAAACAGAGTTACTCATATTCAGCTATAAAGGAAGAGGGGAAAATAACAAAAATAGAATAGGGAATATTAAACCGCCTAAAAGCATAATCCATGTCTTACTTCTTTTAAAAAGCCTCTATAATTTAGTACTACATTGGTATACTACCAATCCACAGAGGTGTTTATTCATTAAGTCAAAGCTCTTATAATGCAGTTCTTTCCTAATGATTGGAGAAAAAATGGATCCAATGTTTCCACACATGAACCTTGAAATAGTGGTACACAGTCATTCAGAGCATATTTACAAAGTAACTCAATCGCCTACTAAAGACAAAACAATTATATTTGCAAAACTGGTTTGTACATAATCTGGTAACCTATGATAAAAATACTTTTGTAGGAAAATAACAATTTTGAGAACTTCTCATATAAGACATAAAATTATATCAAAATGAAATTTATTCTCTAGTTTATATATGTCACTCATGCGATTTTCCTTTTTTTTAATTTCTCACTGAGATAAGCTAAATCAACAACACTTACTTGTTAAATCTACACCATCTTTTAGTAATTGTAGATATAACAGGAATTATGTCATGAAAACCCAGAGATTACGTTCTAGTTAGAAAAATGGTAAATATCAAATGGATATTTGATTATTCAATAAAGTGTTGTTTTATTTTTAGAAATTTTTAATTAAAAAAATTTAACATTATTCATATTTTAAAGTAAATATGTATATATATATGTATATATGTATATATATGTATATATATATGTATATATATATATATAAAAGCAAGTGTAGCAAATGTGTCTTTTAGATATAAATCCATATATTTTCAGTGGTCGACATGGCAAAACAATTACACCTAAAGTAGCAAATCATGAGCGGAGGCTCTATAAATTAGAAAAATTTCATTCTTGTCATTATCAGAGCACAAAAGATAAAATTTAAGACTTGGAAATAAATCTGTTCCTAGTTTTTGACAACTAAAATGCTTAAGGAAAAATGTATCTAAAATATATTGTGGGAGTACACACTCTTAGCCGATATCTTCAGAGACTCTAACAGCCTTGGTTTATTTATATTTTAATTCTATGCCTTATGCAGTGATTTATTTTAATTACTTTTATTTTTTTTACCCTCCAGTCATTACACCCATACTGGTCTGCCCTCCCAAAGTTCCTCATCTCACTCCTCCTCCCCCTACCCCTGACCTCATCTCCAAGAGTCTGTTCCCACACCCCAAACCAGGCCTTCCTACTCCCTGGGGCCTAAAGCTCCTCCAGGATTAGGTAGGTCTTCTCTTACTGAGGTCAGACCTGGCACTCCTCTGCTGTATATGTTTCAGGGACCTCAGGTCAGCTCTTGTAGGCTGCCTGGTTGGGGGCTCAGTCTCTGAGAGATCTTAGCGGTCCAGTCCAGGTTAGTTGAGACTGCTGGTCTTCCCATGTGGAAGTACTCTTCCTACTCAGCTCTTCTCACCCTTTGCCTAATTCATCCACAGGGTTCCCCTACTTCCATCCATTGGTTGGAAGTAAGTGGTCTGAGTCTTTCTCAGTCAAGTGCTTGTTGGATCTCTCTCATAGGGCAGTCAACCTAGGCTCCTGTCTGTAAGCACCCCATAGCGTCAGTAATAGTATCAGGTCTTGGAGCCTCCCCTTGAAATGGCTCCCAATTTGGACTGATCACTGGAATTCCTTTCCCTCAGGCTCTTCTTCATTGTTGTTCCTGCAGTTCTTTTAGAAAAGAACAATTTTGGGTCAGAATTTTTGACTGTGTGATGGCAACACCATACCTTCACTGGATACTTTCTACTGGAGGTGGACTCTGTAAGTTCTCTCTCCCCACTATTTGGAATTTTATTTAAGGTCCCTCCCTTTAAGAACTGAGAATCTCTCTCCTCCCAGGACTCTGGTACATTCTAGAGGGTCCTCCCATGTCCCATACCCTGAGGTTGCATATTTCTATTCATTCATATAGCACATCCCATGTTCCCCTTTCCTTTTCCCATCCCCTCTCCAACCCAGGTCCCTCCATCCCTCTGCCCACTGTGATTGCTTTCTCCTCCCTCTCAAGTGAGATTGAAGCAGCCTCACTTAGGCCCTTTCATTTGTGAACCTTCTTGAGTTCTGTGGAATGTATCTTCAGTATTCTGTACTTTTTAGGCTAATATCCACTTATTAGTGAGTACATGCCATGCATGGCCTTTTGGGTCTCAGTTACCTCACTCAGGGTAATATTTTTCCTGCTTCACCCATTTGCCTGCAGAACTCATGATGTTCTCATTCTTAAAAGCTGAGTAGTATTCCATTTTATAAATAAACCACCTTTTCTGTACCCAGTTTTCTGTCTTGGGACATCTGGGTCCTTTCCAGCTACTGGCTATCAAAATAAGTCCTCTATGAACTCGTGTCCCTGTGGCAGAGTGGGGCATCTTTTGGGTATATGCCCAAGAGTGGTATAGCTGGGTCTTCAGTTAGATCTATTTTCAATTTTCTGAGGAGCCTCAATATTTATTTCCAGAGTGGTTGTGCCAGTTTGCAATCCCACCAGCAGTGAAGGAGTGTTCCCTTTTCTCCACATCCCCGCCAACATGTGCTGTCATCTGAGTTTTTGACCTTGGCCATTCTGATTGGTGCAATGTGGAATCTCAGTGTCCTTTTGATTTGTATTTCCATGATCACTAATGACTTTGAACATTTCTTTAAGTGCTTCTTGGTCATTCTATATTTCTCCATTGTGAATTCGCTATTTGTTTTAACTTCACTGAACAGAGGTACTTTTATCATATCCTGATTATGATTTTCCCTCATTCTACTTTTTCAATTTTTCTGCCCAGCACATTGTGGATCTACTCTCTTTCTCTCTCTCTTTAGAAAACAAACAGGCTTCTTATGCTTAACATAAAATAAAAGGAGAAATCTACTAATACTTTGGAATTGAACAAAACAAACATAAAAAGAAAACAGTCAAATAGATAGCAAAAGAAACAGAAGCCCAGTTATTTGCACACCCAGGTATCTCATAAAAACACTGTAGTGGAAGCCAAAATATACACAAAAGATCTGGTGCAGTGCCATGCAGGCTTTGTGCATGTTGTCTCTGTACGTGTGAGCTGTTATGTGTGTGGATCATGTTGAAGGAGAAGCCCTGTGTCCTCCAGTCCCTCTGGTTCTTACATTGTTTTTACCTCCACCTCTGCAGGCTTCTTTTAACCTTGCAGCGAAGGGTTGGATGCCAGCATCCTGTTTAGGGATGAGTATTCTAAGCTCTCTCATTGTTTGCATATGATCTGGCTGTAAGTCTTTATTTTTCCCATATGTTGCAGAGGTAAGCTAAATGAGCTTAGCTTAATTGTCTTATTGAATAAAAGATTTCGACAGATATTCTAAAATCCTTCTGCTTGGACTCTATACAAAAAAAAGTTGCAGTGAATAATTTTACTTCAAGACACTCAAATTGACTAAGGAGATGTCAAGCATATTTATTTTCATAGAAATGAAAAACAATGTAATGACAGTTCTTCATTTCTAAACATGAAGACACAATACTTGAATAGAAGATGATCATTTGCTCTAAATTCATAAAAATTTTAAAGACTACAAAATGAAAGCCTCATAAAGAAAAAGTCGTGTGTTGAATTTAAAACAAATGTGTGCATTGTATTGAATGTTAAAGGTACTGCCTGAGAAACTGTAAGGACCACTTAATGTAAAGAAAACTAAAAAGTAAGTGTCTCTAAGCAACTAAGAGATACTGAGAGTGAAAGAAATATTCTTCCTATGGAAATGCATCCCAATTGACTATACAATTAAAAATGTTCTGCCCAAAATTATAAACATACAAGTACTGTTCTACACACGGAGGTAGGAATCTGTATTTGTGTATTTAAGAACAAATATGTAAACACATTTATACATATATATGCATATATATGCACACATACACATATATGTGTGTGCATGTAACAATAATTAATTTTAGAAAGTGGCCATGAATTTGAAAGAACAAAGAGGGATATATGAGAGGATTTAAAGAAAAAAAGAAAGATGACAATGCTCTAATTGTAAACTAAGGAAGAGGATGAGGAAAAGAAGGAAGAGAAGGATGAGGAAGAGGAAGAAGAAGAGGAAGAAGAAATATCCTTTTAAAATTTCTGAAGAAAAGATCCAAGATGACTTAAAACAAATCCTCACTCACTCATTGACAAAGGTTGAGCAGGCCTATCAAAAATGATTACTGGATCAAAGTGGTCATTGCTTAACAACTGAAGGTTGTCAGAGGGTCTTACTTTAGAGAATTCATCTTCATAACATCAAAGCTAACATAAGTGTAAGAGAAAATTTAGACTGATTTATTTGGAATTACTCACCAACTGTGATAATTCACAACAATCCCAGACATTAGAAGCTTCATTGCTCAAGGTAGTTCTATGAAAGTTAATAAAAATGTAGGAATTAAGACCTAATGAACGTTTTAAAAGGAGATTATCAGTGATAACTCACTGGTTATATATTTCTCAGTTTAGATTCAGAGGTAACCATTTTTCTCCTATATGTTGTTTACTCAAAATGTTCTACTACTACTGTCTTCTACTCTCTGCAGAGCTGAACCTGGGAATATATCATTACTTTGAACCTCTAAAAAAGAGTCATAA
>NW_022196915.1:70154728-70176176 GCF_008632895.1 Mastomys coucha
ACAAGTAGTAATGTCCAGAACATGTAAGTCATAATGCAAACTAAATAATGTATCATCTAAAATGCATACAAATAAAGGCTGTATGAATATAGATGGCACTTTGAATAAAAAATGACTTCATTCTAGATAAATTCCACAGGGGAAATATTTTGCTTTCTTGTTATTATACCTGTGAAACAAAATTTCCCAAAAGGCTAAACTAAGTAATAAATATTGAAGAAAGTTTTACAATGCAATGCTATCCAAAATGATTTACAATTATTTTTGAAAGACATAGGTTTCAACTTGAGAAAGAAAAACCAATGGAATATCTGGTGGATTCAAAATCTTTGAAACAATTTTAAATATGAAGAGTTCACATTATTGTCTTATATTGGTGTACAAATATTTCTGTTTTAAAGAAATATTTGCCATTTCAGAGAAAGGAAAAAAAAATAGAGTGTGATGAAACAAAAAAGAGGTGCAGAGTTTTTGACTGTGGGATGACAACCCCATCCCTCACTTGATGCCCTGCCTTTTTATTGGAGGTAGGCTCTACAAGTTCCCTCTCCCCACTCTAGGGAATTTCAGCTAAGGTCCCTCCCTTTGAGTCCTGAGAGTTTCTTGCCTATCAGATCTCTGGTGCATTCTAGAGGATTACCCCCACCTCCTACCTCTTGAGGTTGCCTGTTTCCATTTTTTTTCTGCTGGCCCTCAGGACTCCAGTCCTGTTCCCCCACCCACCAATATCTGATCATGTTCCCCTTTTGCTCTCTTGGTCCCTTCTCCAACCTAGGTCCCTCCCACTCTCTGCTCCCTGTGATTGCTATCTTTGTCCTCTGAAGGTGGATTGAAGCATACTCATTTGGGCCCTTTGGCTCATTAACCTTATTGAGTTCTATAGATTGTATCCTGGGCACTCTGTATGTTTTTTGGCTAATATCCAATGATTAGTGAGTACAAGCCATGCATGTTCTATTCAGTCCGAGTTCCCTCACTCAGAACAATATTTTCTAGTTCCATCCTTTTGCCTACAAAACTCATGATATCCTTGTTCTTAATACCTGACTGGTATTCCATTGTGAAAATGAACCACATTTTCTACATCCATTCTTCCGTTGTGGGAAATCTGAGTTGTTTCCTGCTTCTGGCTATCATAAATAATGCCAGTATAAACACAGTGGAACACAAATCCCTCTGGCATGGTGGAGCATCTTTTGGGTATATGCCCAAGAGTGGTATAGCTGGGTCTTCAGGTAGATCTATTTCCAATTATCTGAGGATCCTACAGATTGATTTCTAGAGTAGTTGTACCACTTAGCAATCTCACCACCAATAGAAGACTGTTCCTCTTTCTCCATATTCTTGCCAATATGTGTTGTCATCTGACTTTTTGATCTTAGCCATTCTGATTGATGTGAGGTGAAATCTCAGGGTCATTTTGTTTTGAATTTCCTTGATCATAAGGACTTTGAACATTTCTTTAAGTACTTCTGAGCCATTCGAGATTCCTCTTTTGTGAATTCTCCATTTAGTTCTATACCCCTGTACCCCAATTTTGAATAATTTTTGGAGGTTAGCTTCTTGAGTTCTTTATGTATTTTGGATATCAGCCCTCCATTGGATGTGAGAATAGTAAAAAATTTTCCTCAATCTGTAGGTTGCCAATTTGTTATATTGACTATGTTCTTTGCCAAACAGAAAATTTTTCAGTTTCATGAGTCCCTGAGCCATTGGAGTCATGTTTAGGAATCACCTCCACCCTAAAAACCACACCCCAGTGCCAATGAGTTTGAGGCACACTCTCCCACATTCTATTAGAGTCTTCATAAAATATACATATACACCCACACACTATATGTACATGTTGTGTCAATTTTGATTACTAACACTAGCATTAGAAACTAGTAACAATTTTTTTTAGAACGGCTGGTCAGACTTGGCCAAGTAATTTCCAATAAGTAGTGTTTTCCCTTGGTTTCTTCTCAGAGGTTGAAAGTGAAGCTGATTGCTGAAGACAACACATATGCAAGACATGGGACTTGCCTTTTTCAAGCTGTGTCTAACCTGACTGTTTCTTTCCAACTTCCAAGGCACCAAAAATACTATGCCAAAAGAAGGGAATATTTAATTTTCTCACCCAGCTGCAATATCTCTGAAAGACAGCAATTACCAGCATGGCAAGAAATCTATACAAGTGCAAAAAATGACACTCATGTTTAGAGGAACAAACAGCTGTTCATTTGGACTTGGAGTAAATGCAAGAGGATGTATAACATTCCTGGTCTTAAAAACTTCCTGGTTCTAGTGTACTCATGGCCCTCAGAAAAATATTGAAAACCTGAGTCTAATAAAATATTTACAACTTGTTAGATAATTGAAATTTTGTACTATATTTTAATCATATTCTTCTGTCTTCAAACAATTGTAGCTACTATCCCTCATTAAAAAAATTTGCCTTTTCTGCATTGCCTTTACCAAATTTTTCACTGTAGTAGATGACACACTCCAAAACATTTTCTATCTTTCTGTCTACATCTTCCAACAGGTTCTTAGGTAAATTTAAAAATACTACTTGCTTAAGGACTGTATCTTAATTTGTACTTAAACGGAACAATTCTATAATTTCAGAGACAACTTGACACTGCTCTGTAGCTTGCTGTGATGATCAGGACTGCACCAATTAAGAGACATTTCAGTTTAGCTCCACTATGAAGTATTTTTTTGATTAACTAAAAATAATCTTTTTTAGTATAATATATCCTGATTATGAATTCACCTTACTCTCTCATTCCCTTTCATTTTGCCTTATATCTACTCCATCTCTGTCACTCATTAGAAAATAGGCAGATTTATATGGAATAGTAACAAAATATAAGATAAAGAAAAACCTAACACATTGAAATTGAACAAACAAGCTAGGAAAAGAGCCCAAGAGACAACATAGACTCACTTCTTCCTATACCTCTGAATTGCAGCCCAATTATATATATATATATATATATATATATATATATATATATATATATGTTTATATTTGCAGAGGACTTGGTACAGATCTGTATGAATATGAATCTGTGCATGTTGCCTCAGTCTCTTTAAGCTAATATGTGTATAGATCATATTAATTTAGAGGGACATGTATTGAATTGTCCTCTCTCCCCTCTTGCCTCACACTTTCTGTCTCCTCTTCTACATGGTTTACTGAGTTCTAAGCAAAGGGATTTGATGGAGACTTCCTATTTAAAGCCTGAGTCTCATGGGCTTTCACTATCTGCATGTCTGGCTGTGTGTTTCTGTACTTATTCCCTAAATCTACTAAGCATATTTTGCTTGCAGGAATAAAAGAATGTAAAATGTGATTTAAAATTAATTAGTATAATTATAAGTATATATAACATATAAGTATATAATAAGTATATATAAGTATAATAAGTATACATCAAAACTTGGCTTTACTGTAATTAAATAAGATCAATTAATTGCAAGTTGTAATTATATATTAAAATTAAAATGTAAGAAAAAGTGAGAATTTACTTATAGGGACAATTTCAATGTTCCCTTTTTAATGTTTTATATGATTACTATAAATAACTTACATAGTTCATAATGTATAAAGTTTAGATAAATTACAAATTTCCCAAGTCTTACTCTTTTCATAAATTTGTGAAAAAATAAGCAGCCAAACCATAAAATAAAATTTTCTTGCACAATAATCTCATTTGTTTGGAGGTTGATATTGATGAATAACTGTCATGAATCTAATGAGCGAGCAGCCTGGAGATTGCTTCTGTATGTATGACTAGGTACCAGATCACTGACAAGAACATGTGAGTCTTTGGGTTTAATACCACTGAAAGAAATAAAGAATGTCTTGTTTTCAAAAATATGTAAACATTAAAAAATAGATAAATAAAAACAATCTGCTCTGTCAACCTATAAGTAGAGAAATAGAATATCTATCCAGTTGCCAAGAATACACAAAATCCAATAAAGACAAGTGGGATGATAAAGACAAGTATCCATCAGGCATCAATGAGAAAAGAAGAAAAGAGAGATACTATTATAAACAGAAATATAGAACATGTAAACATAAATATATATCCATATCAACATACATATAGGGATCTGTCTGTCCCTGTAATCTGTTCTGTTTATCGTAAATATATCAAAGTTAGATAATTCATTTTGAATTGTATATATTAAGTGGTCATATAAATGAAATCCAAAGAAATGGTATAGTATTAAATCTGTTATAACACAATTTAAGAAAAGGAATGTTTGAAGTAAAATGTATTTTCTCAAACTTTAAAGTCTAACAATCTTTTGTATATATTAGCTTTTGTATATAGTATATTTATAATATTTTATATACATATAAACTTATAATATATGATATATTATGTATGTATTATATATAAGTAATAT
This sequence comes from Mastomys coucha, assembly GCF_008632895.1. Taxonomy (NCBI): domain Eukaryota; kingdom Metazoa; phylum Chordata; class Mammalia; order Rodentia; family Muridae; genus Mastomys; species Mastomys coucha. The sequence continues at coordinate 70,159,136 of NW_022196915.1, forward strand.
ATGATACAATGTATAATATGTAGTATATACTATATGCTATATAATATTCATATATAATAAGTTATCATATAAGATACATTACAAGTGATACAGGGCATATGATAATATATATGATATAATTTATATGATATAGGATATATCATATAGGGTTTATTAGGTAGGATAGATAAGATATAAAATATGATATTATAATATATTATATTTGGATATATAATATATGATTTGTAATATATAATATATAATAATATAAGATATATATTTTTGTATATAATATATTTATATACTTTTGTATTTACAATATCAAATATATATTATAATACTTAATATATTAATATATTATCCTTTTTCTTTGCATTATCTTTCTAATATTAATTTATTAGAAAATTTAGGCTTATTTACCAAGATACTTTTGGTTTGGTCTAAATTGCAATGAGATTTCTGAGTACTCTTGGCTGCAGGTGAAAAGTTCACCCTCTTTTCTTCCTTTGAGAATGCTAGAATAGGGGATGCCTCCTTGAAGCAATAAAGAACACTGCAGAAGAATGATTTTACCATGAGATAAGGATATGAAACAATACTGAGTAACTTCATGCAGAGTTGTAGCAACACAACTGCTCCACACCAATGCAGTATAGTGTCAAATTAGAAAAGCAGTCAGATAGTAAAGGAAATGAAATCATGCACATATCTACTTCTTACAATACTTTTATGTTAGTGATTTAATAGTTAATGTAATAATAGAAAAATAATTAGAATTGATACAAATTTTAAACATTAAAATTTCATGTGGACTAATTTTTGTTTTGTTTTAGCCACAGCTTTCATGGTTAGAATAAACATTCTTATTTTGCACTGTTTTACACAGTCTTTTGTGGTTGTTTTTCTGGAAAACCCTTTGGATGTTGGAATAGACCTGTTGTGTATTGATCAATGGAAGATACTTGCTCTAGGATTTTTTCAAACAGAAATAATGTTTATTGCTTAGGACAAACTAAAAGGTAAATCAGTATTGTCTTATCTGAGATTGTTCTATCTTTGACATCCTGATGCTAAAGGATATTGGTCCAAAATAGGAGGATTGTCTCTCTTTCTCTGATATAGAAGTTTTAGTGTGTGTGTTCCTTTAGTATTGTAATTTTCATAATTGCCAAATAATATGGATAGCCTTCAATATTTTCATTTATCTTCTAGTCATTTAGTTCCCTGAACAAACTTCAAGTCTGTTACTTTCCAATATGTTAGATCCAACCTGAGTAGCTGTCCTTTCATTAATTACTAAATCTTACACAAGTAGGTTCATATACTCAGACATCTGAAGGTTTATGAGGGGAGAGGGACAGGACATAAAAGGATGATTAATGTAAAAGTAAAAATGCTGCTTTTTTCAGCATTGAAATGTATACTTCAAAAAAGAAATAAAATAAAAACTCTGTTTTCCATACTTATTCTTACTAAATACACTTAGGCATGTGGCATGTTACTTTTGAGTTTTCATGACTTCCCCTTTCATTATTAAGGAAGTTATATAGCTGGCTATGTTCCAGATAAATGCATTTCCAAAGACTTTAGCCAACTACCACTTCAGGAAAATGCACACGATTCACTGTGATATGTAATTTAAAGAACTTGCAAAATATACATAGTAGAGCACTGTATGAAAGTGATGTCACCAAAAATTGGTGTCTGCCACATTCAAAGCAGAAGATGCATTCAAAGGAAGAATATATCTGAAATTCACTGAAGTACCACAGCAGAGATAATATCAACAACCAATTCCAATGAATTAAAAGACTCATTTTCTTGTTTTTTGTTATGAAAGTATTGGCATGCTATGCTTCATAATTAGGTCATATGTGAAGCCATACCAGGAGTCAAATATAATTCAGGAAGTTGATGAGCAAATGTGCCTTTCAGCCATCTTGCCTTCAGCTTATCTGGACCTGACACTTTGCAGCTGTGTGCCATGCATACTGTGCCAGAAAAAATGATTTCACAAGAAGACAGTTGTGTTGTCAGTTTGTTTCCAAAATGTGATCTTGACTAAACAGATGTTTCTTCTTGAATATCCACCACTTAATTCCACAGGATTTATATTTGCTTCAAATGAATTTTCAGTTTCCAGGGTTTGATTGAAAAGAATGTATCTTGGAAAAGAAAGTTTATAGGGTTACTAAACAAGGTAATGGAAATACTACACAAAGAGAATTGTAATAAAACTTAGCTAAGTTCTGTTGAACTCAGCATCTTTTTCCTATTTGGAAAACACAATTTTTAAGAATTCCACATATGGTTGATTTCTCATATTTTAATCACCAATTTCAGCTTGGCCATTCCATGTCAATGTGACACTCAAGTACTTTTATATTTCTGTGATTTCTCCTATTCTTCTGACCCTTTTTCCCAGGAAAGCCAATGAGCTTTTTATCTATTTTCAGACATCTCATTGAAAGCCTATATTTTCCTTGTGGGCAAAAATTATATATAATTAGTAGGAGAAAGCTTGTCCTTTTCTGCAAAATCAGAAAGTTACAAGGAATAATAAATTGATCATTGCTTTTCAATTAACATAATCACATTATATTCAAGTTTAGCCTGAATTTGAAATATTAATTTATAAAAATACTATTTTCAATTCAATAATATTGACAGAATTTTGAAAATAAAAGTTCTCTAAAGATATTCAATAAGTTATGATCTCTTTTGTTGTTGTTGTTGTTTTGCTTTTGGTTTTTCGAGACAAGGTTTTTCTGTGTAGCCCTTGCTGTCCTGGTATTCACTTTGTAGACCAGGCTGGCCTCGAACTCAGAAATCTGCCTGCCTCTGCCTCCCAAGTGCTGGAATTAAAGGAGTGCCCTACCACTGCCCGGCAGTTATGATCTCTTAAAACAAGATTGAAAGATATGTTACTTTTATTTATAAAGAACATTCTTCCTAATAATCAGAATAAACATTTTAGAATTCCTTTCTGTTGTTTATAATTTAGTCAAAAACCGAACAGTTGTCAAAATGGTAAGGTAAAATGTGAAAAAAGTTTCTTTCTTCTGTACAAAAATTATGAAGAAACAAATATAAATGTTAAAATTAATAATTAAGGTTAGTGAATGACATTCACAAGAACCACTTTTGTTATGTAAATGATTGTATTTCTTACCACAAAAGGAATTTGAGTTTATGGATACTATCTTTTACCTGTCTTATAATTGCTATTTTTTTCTCTACATTATTTCTGCCATAACAATACATCTATTTTATCTTTGAAATTAAGTTGCTTTTATTAATGAAGAAGAAATTATTCCAGAAAGAAATGAATTGGAAGGTACATAAGCAAATGAGCAAACAAAAACCAGATGTTTTCTGAATGGTAGTCAATTATCTCATGATCTAAGAAGATATTTTTTATCACTCTTGCCAATGGCTGTATTTCAAACCATGAGATATAGTCGTCTCTAGGATAAAACACACCATCAAAATATTCAAGGTAAAATGGTCAAAACCCACTAAGTCAATAATATAAAGAAAAAAATTAAAAGATGCATCACGTGCATGCATACACTTAATTAATACTTGAAAAACAAGCGAAGTAAGTGAGGGCATAATCTAAAAACTCCAGCAAGAAGTGTAGCAGAAGGGAGTGCGGCTGAAAGAATAATAGCCAGCTATAAATTAAGGTGGGAGTAAAATTAATGATGAAGCTTTAACAGCCAAGATACTGAACTAATATTTTAAACTTGTCTTTCAGGGGAAAACGGGAGGAAAAAAAAAACCTAGACATTTATTGAGTAATGGAAATCAGACTAATTGCCGCTTATGGAAACTTGATAAGGAAATAGTGCTCATAGAATTAAAAATTGAACATGATAGAGTCCAGGTACAATTTGTAATAGAATAATAAAATAGTTATGAGCACCTAAAATGTCTCCAAAATCATATAGCACAAAGGAGAGTCTCAGTTTCAAAAAAGCTAAGAAAATATACTCATGAAATTACGGCTAGTATAAATCAATTCCCAGGAGATACCTCAGTCGTGTAAAATATTTATGAGAGAAATTACAAGCATTCCTGGGTACCTGGCAGGTTTTCATTGGATTATTTCTATTAGGTATACTTATCATTATTTTTATTTTAAAGATATTTTGCTTACTACCTACATATAAAAGAAAACATATATTTTCAAAAAAAAAATCAGAAACCCACACGAATGTAAGAAAAAAAACAAAAGGAACTGAGGAGATGGCTGAGTGGGTAAGAGTATTTGTTGTATAAGCATCGGAAAGTGAGTTAGAATATATAGCCACCTTGTAAAAAGTGAGCATAAATAGAATTAGCTATAACCTCAGCAATTGGTCTAAGACAGGTTGATACTCTGAGATCAGTGAACAGCAAACTTTTCCAAACTGATAACCAGCAGTTTCAATGAGAAATCCTGTCCTTAGAGAATAAAGGACAGAGTAATAAAAAAGACACCCAATTTTCTCATTGGCCTCCACAGGAATATGCACAAATACACATGTAAGCTTTATTCTGCACAGGATTAACTGCATGAAGGCTGATGTGTCTGAAATTATATTATAAAAAAAGGCCTCAGAATTAAAGCTGAAAGCAAAGTTTAATTTCATATTGGCAAGACGCTTTATTAAGTGCACTTACAGAGTGAGGTATGAATATGTGCATTAATAAAACATAAAATAGAAAATCAATGTAATTAAAGAGATAAAAATATACATACAATATAATTGTGCTCAAGATTTAAGTCACTGAGAGAAGTGGATAAGGCAGTCACATTGTAATTTGAGTAATGTTACATGTAACAAATAACATTGATTACATTACAAAAATTACTTTTTAAATGCAGACAAAATAAAAGTCTTTATGAAATTCAAAGAAAAAGGGCTAGCCCAATGGCTGAGCAGAAAAAACACATACGTGAAAAAAACCTCAATTTGGTTCAGGAAACCCATGTTGTAATGAGAGAACCAACCAACACCCAGAAGATATTATTTGATCTTCTTACTCACACACATGTTGTGGCTTCCTTGTGCCTGGATACACACACAAACACATAAAAAACATGCACAATATGTTATATTAAATTACAGACATAAAAATTACACCAAGAAAGCACCTTTGCAAAATGAATGCTATTGAAAATAAATGAGAATTTATTGTACTTTAAGGATCATGAAATTATATTTAATCAGATTAAACATATCTGTTTAATATGAGTCAAAGGAAATAAAAATTTTAGAATGAAATTACTAACATAAATGTGACTTCTCACTTTAGACATTAAGCCATTCGACTTATGTGGCTTAATCAAAATGAATAGATATACCACATACATATATATACATGTATATATATGTATATATATATCAAAATAAATTTTGTTTCTGAGATTTATGTTTTGATATAGGTTTATCATATAATTATTTCATTTAAATGTATGTTGGAGCCATTCAGAAATATATCAATGGAGAAATAAATTATAAAAGCATGTTGATATCCTCATTGTGAAAATATAACCCAAAATAACCAACATTAAGTAGACACACATTTATGCAAGCATTAATCAGTGTTCCAAAACAGATAGCTCCATTGTGGTTATATAAAGAAAAAGCAAATTCTATGCCAAAATACTATCTACACAAATTCATAATTAATGAAAAGTTTCAAGTTTAAGAAATCTGGAGATCTGAGAGGTAGGATTTGGAAAGACTCATGTAGCACACTGTATTAGCTCTATGAATTAGGAGGCAAGGTTCTATGCTGGCAGTTGTTCAGGTAGAAAAGTAAGGATGGAAAAACTTGAGTCTAGACGCTGCTCAAAACAAATATAATAATAAAATTCTGAGGCGGTATTGAGGTCCAGCCGAGGTCAGTGACTATGAATTTAGATTGCTAACAATCTTCTCAGTGGGTGATTTTCTCTAACAGTTTTACCTACCCACTAGGAAGTCTGGAGAAACCTGAGAGTGAATCAGTCAAAGGAGGAAAGAAAGAAATCTGAAGGATACAAAAAAAAAGGTACAGATTTTTTCCCACAATAATTAAAGCACTGTAGGGCAGCATTTTCTTGTCACTTTAATAAAAGTGGACCATAAAATAAAGCATGATTGTAAATGATAGAGACTGCAATGGAAAAAGAAATTTGAGTCATATTTGTAATTCCACCCGCAAAAGGAGTACTTCAAGTAGTAATCTTGTAAAAGGTGCTTTAAAATGGTGGAAGCTGTGTACATAAGGAGTGGATTTTAATCCAGGTGTTGGTATTCATGGGTTATTGAACCAAGGCTTTTCCCCCTCATTTTGAAAACCAGTGCTGTTCTATAAACTTGAGGTGCTTGGACTGGTGTATCTCGTACTACTGAATAATAAATTCAAACATTTCAAGTTGAGGTTGCATATGTAAATTCTTTTGCCAAAAGTTAATTCTGCTAAAATTATACACTTAAGAATGGAATGTAAAAGAAAATCTGACTAAAACACCCAAGAACTATTACTTTAATTTCAATTATATATGCACATATATATGTATATATGTATTCTTGTATCAAAACTTTTATTTATAATCTAATTATTAAAGATTAAAACTTTATTCATCTATATAAGAAAAGCAGAATTCATGAATTCTTACTAGTTTCCAAATGATTTTATTTACATTTATATTGCTCACAATATGTTATTGCATTATTAGAATTATTATCGCAATCATCATATACATCTTCTGCCCTCATCTCTTTCTATAGAGTTTATTTCATCAAAAATATATAGCTCTGGGAAGACCAAAGTGTGGGTCCATCCATCCTTCTTAGAAGGGGTAACAAAATACTCACTGGAGCAAATGCTGAGACAAAGTATGGAGCAGGGACTGAAGGAAAGGCCATCCAGAGATGGAGATCCATCCCGTATAAAGTCATCAAGCCCAGACACTATTGTGGATGCCAAGGAGTGCCTGCTGACAGGATCCTGATATAGCTGTCTCCTGAGAGGCTATGCCAAAGCCTGACGTATGCAGAGGTGGATGCTCACAGCCATCGTGGAGAGCACCCTTATAGAAGTAGGAGAAGGGGGCATGGGATGGGGGTGTTTCTGGGTTGGGGGAATTGGGAAAAGGGGTAACATTTGAAATGTAAATAAATAAAATATCCAATATATATATACATATATGTATATATATATTGGATATTTTATTATATGTATATTTATACACACACACACACACACACACACACACACACACACACACTGGGAGTAAAGTTAATGAAACCTGGCAATTTTTTAATTTCATTCAACTAAAAACTATGAAGTGAATATTAACAAACCACAATGTATTAATAAAGATGAGGAAAACATTAAACATAGTACATCTGCATGCTTACAACTTTGCCTGGTATATGGAGATGTAACTTGGGAAGTCACAATCTGATATTTTGACACAGTTCAAAGTAGTATCTTTTATTTGTTTGAAACAACAAAATTAAATCACCATAAGTAAAAGCTCTGTCTAAAAATTTTAATTCTACAAAAATGAATTTAATCTTAATTATATGCTTCCCATAAATGTGAAAATATACCACTGGCAATGTTCTGTTATGACTGGAATTCAGATTTAATGTTTCCTTGATATAACATGACTGTTAAGAGAGATGACAATACAGATATAAAGGAGTAAAATTATATATATGCGTAGATATTTATACTATCCATTTACAACATACTGTGCATATACACAGGTGTATATGTGAGTAGCAAATTTGCTCAGCAATGAGTACTTTGTATAATGTCTATGTAAGTTGTAAGATAATACACACACACATACATATATATATACATATATATGTATATATATATATATATATATATATATATATATATATATATATATATATATATATATACATATATATACATATGGCCTATTTTCTTTTAACTTCTATCCCATAGTTTAGCTACTAGATTGTACATTGCAATCAATTGGAAGACATATTCAGTGATTTAAGAAGATATTTTCACCTTGTGATGATATTGTTGGAGCTTTTGGTGTCCATGGAACCACAACATGGAAAAATGCTCCCTTGACATCCTAGACCAGAAGTGGTTGCATCAACCAAAACAAACTACAAAAGTATAAATACAAATAAACAAAATCCTGACAAAAACTTGATTTTGCAGTATAGCTACTGAGGTTAAGAGGCAAATATTATATGCAGATACATGTATAATTATAATAAACTTTAGTGTTCACTTCATTGAACACTAAAATAAAAGTGCAGGAAACAAAGCAGCACATCTATGATATATCTTAACACAAAGATGTAGCAGGTTCATGAAGTTAAAGAATAAAATATATCTGGAAGAAGTAATTTTCAAATTATAAGACTTAGTTAACTATTACAATACCTTCATTGCTTTCCAGAAATTTTAAACTATTCATGATTTCAATCACTTTGACATTTATTTGCATCCATCAAGCTTTAGAAGCCTGCTAATAAAATTGTGCGTTAATGCATTTTTCTCTCAACCTTAGCATATATAAGTTACTTTAAAAATGCTACATACTTAAATTATTGGGAGAACTAATTGCTGAAGTTAGAGTCCAATTAGATTATATAAATGTAAATATAAAAATAGTATACATAGTGGGCATGATTTGTTAATTAATCAAAGTTACATGAGCTTTAATTCTAACATGTGTTACGAGAAGACTATTATAAACCTCATTATTTATTCAAGGATATGATATACCATATGTAATATGTATGTTATGATTCCTTCATTGCTTTACAGAAACTTAATCCACCCATGACTTCACTCACCTTGATGATTATTTGATATTTGAGGATCATTTGTTTACATAATATTTATATATAATATATAGTATAACATGCACATAAGTCTGCATCAATGTGCTGTATTTGTTTTAGATGTGGTTTCATTACCCATTTAAAAAATAAAATAAATTATGGAAATGATTTTATTACCAGATTTTTTTTTAATTCCTTAACAATTATTGTGCTGTTTTGAGATAGTTATTCAAATCCTAAGTAACAGATTTTATTTATGTATTCATTTTGGCTTTTATGTGTACCAAAAGTAAGCTTTTGTTACAGTACTTAAACTACTTCAGCTATTTAACAATGATTCAATGAACTCTTAGAACGTACATGTTTTGATGCTGCTGTTTCAATGCAACATAAAAAGAAAATACAATTAAACTAAAGAAAATAATAAGGCCGAACTACCATTCATCAAAGGTTCTGACCAATACTGAAGAGGATATGGCTCTTCCAAGGACAGATGGCAGCAGAAGAGCATGTCCAAGATGTCCAAACAGATGCTTGTCCTGAGGTCATCCGACTGCAGATTAGAAATTGTGCAAATGCTAATCCAGATCTGAGTTACATGGCCTTATTTTCAGTAAAATTGGATTCAGTAAATAACCTAATTTTGAAAGTTTGTATTCAGGAAATCAGTGCTCTTTCAGAGTTAGAGGGTAGACTCTCCATTATAACATAACCAATAGTCTAGCATTAACAATGTACAATGCTTATGAACAATTTGGACACTACTTTGCTCATTCTAAAAATATCTATAGAAAATATTACAAAGGTTCTTCTCACATAAATCTTTAATAGACATGGCAAAAAAATGTACACAGAAATTCAAAGTGACTGTTACTTCATGTGTAAGCCCTCCATATGATCAAGATAGTCAAAGTTGCTATATGAATAGAGGAGGGGATCATAAATATCCAGCTCTAGGTCAAAAGTTACTGACAATTAATGGAGGCTGGAAGAGGTACAGGTAGTTTTTCTTTAAGAATTTGTCTCCTGAAAAGCTACTAATATTCTAGTATAAGAGTTTACATTTATACACATATAGCCAGCACTAAATGGACTCAGTGGGTTAAAATAAAATAAAAGAATCAGTCCATATAAAGTTTGGAGGGGAATGAGGAAATGACTGAAGGGAAGAAAATGTTGGAGGACTTGATTTTAAAAGAAAAATTACATACTTGTATGCAATTTCCAATAAAGTTTAGTTCATTATGACTATTAAAAAATAGACAATTTGTTCAATTGTTGATAACTACCTAATTCCAGTGTTTGAGTAGCTATTTCATAAAGTTATAATTGGTTGTTGGATACAAACCAACCAACATTTATGTCATGGTTAAAAATTCAATGATAGCAAAATTTTAGACTCAGTCATTCTACTCAAAAATACTTATGGAAGCCTGGTGTATGACAGTCATTTCCCTACTAACTATTAAAGTCACTACCTATTAGAGATAAGGCTTGGAAAATGCAATGGGTTATTTTATATCTCATGACCATGTTTGCATAATAATCACAACCAATATGAATGTGGTTCCAAAATTATGTTTTGTTAGGCATTTTGAGTTTCTTTGTAGGACATAGTGTCCAGAGTATACGGAAGAACATTTGACAGTAATATTTTCATTTTTTCAATTATTTAAAGAAGTTAAGTTCCTTAGATTTCTTTTTACATGTCTGTACTCCTCCACTGAGCTAAATCTTTAATCTCTAGTTGCATATTTTAATGTTTCTTTATATAATTACAATATAACATATACACAAAACAGGATTAATCTCAATATCTTAAGCACAGTGATATATTCTGAACATGATTTCTCTCTTTTCTTATTTCAAAAATCTTATTCTAAAAAAAAAATTAGACATTGGATATTACTCTTATTATTTCTTTTTTATTGATGATTTTTTTTATTTACACTTCAAGTATTATCCACATTTCAGGTTTCCCTCCTGCAAACCTCCTATCCCTCCCCATCCCTCCTTCTTCTATGAGGGTGTACACGCACACACCACCCATTCCCCTATGCTGGGGCATTGAGCTTTCACAGGACCAGGGCCTCCCCTCTCATTGATGTTTGACAAGACCATCCTCTTTTACTTATGCAACTGAAGCCATGGGTCCCTCCCTGTGTATTCTTTGATTGGTGATTTAGTCACTGGGAGCTCTGGGGATCTTGTTGGTTGATAGTGTTGTTCTACCTATGGGGTTTTGAAACCCTTCAGATCCTTTCCTTGACACACAAAACCAGCCAGTACAATTGACCCCTTGTCAACTTGACACACAAACACATCACTATTAAGCCTCAACCCTTATTTTCTTATTCATCCCCAAGATCTAAAGTCTCACAGTCTTTACATATTAAAAGTTTAATCAATTTAAAAGGTCCAATATCTTTTAAAATTCAAAGTCTCTGGGCTCCACTAAAATAAACTCTTCCTTCAAGAGGGAAAAATATCAGGGCACAGTCACAATCAAAAGCAAAACCAATGTCTGGGATCCAAATCATAATTTTCTGGGCTCCTCTAAGGGCTTTGGTCACTTCTCCAGATCTGCCCTTTGTAGCACACATTTTGTCTTCTGGGCTCCAGATGCCTGTACTCCACTGCTGCTGCTGTCCTTGGTGGTCATTGCATGGTACTGGCATTCCCAAAACACTGCTGACACTAGGCTTTACCAATAACCTCTCATAGACTGTCTTCATGGTGCCAAGCCTCAACTCCTTTGCATGACACCTTCAGTCCTGGGCCATCAATTGCAAACCAATGCTGCCCCTTCACCAATGGCCTTCCGTGGCCTCTCACTGTGCCGAGCCTCAGCTGCTCTTCATGACCCCTTCATGCTGTCAAAACCAGTACAACCTGGGTGACTCTTACACATTACCAAGTCCTGCCGCAGCACAAGGACTTGGCTATCTCTAGAACACAACCTCTGTGCTCTCAGAAAACACTTCCTAGAAGATGTCACCTCAATGATGCTGGTCTCTTCTTAATCACTGATAATTTCTTAGCTCCAGCTAACCAGCATCAATAGTCCCAGTAATGCAAAGTTTTCACTTTAGTAGTTCTGGTATCTTGTTAATCACAGCTGATACTTCAGCCCCAGCTAACCAGAACCACAGAATCTTCACAATCAAACCAACATGGCCCTGATAAAAGTCTTTAATCTTCCCTCTGAAATTTCACAAGCCAGGCCTCCATCTCTGCACTGTTCTCAACATGATCTTCCAAGCTTCTACACAACATCCCACAGAGTTCTTAACAATCAGTGGCTCTTCTAGCTCAAAGTTCCAAAGTCCTTCCACAATCCTCCCCAAAACTTGGTCAGGTTGTCACAGGAATACCCCACTATCCTGGTACCAATTTGTCTTAGTCAGGGTTTCTATTCCTGCACAAACATGACCAAGAATCAAGTTGGGGAGGAAAGGATTTATTTGGCTTACTTTCACATGGCTGTTCATCACCAAAGGAAGTCAGGACTGGAACTCAAGCAGGTCAGTAAACAGGAGCTGATGCAGAGGCCATGGAGGAATGTTCTTTACTGGCTTGCTCAGCCTGCTCTCTAATAGAACCCAAGACTTCCAGCCCAGGGATGGCACCACCCACAAGGGGCTCTACCCACCCTTGATCACTAATTGAGAAAATGCCCCACAGCTGGATCTCATGGAGGCACTTCCCCAACTGAAACTCCCTTCTCTGTGATAACTCCAGCCTGAGCTAAGTTGACACACAAAACCATCCAGTACAGAGGGGTTAAAAAACTTGCAGGCTACACAATGTCACAAGAAGCATTGTAGGGAAAGAGAAGGGCTGAGATTTATCAACTGTATCTTAGGGTCTTGGTGGATGCATTCCTGGGGGAGTTGGGCCTCTAATTACTGGTGGAGAGGATCTCATTTCTGGAGGGATCGTGCCTATATTGTCCTTTGAGCAGGAGGAAGGCTCAAAGGGCAGGCACATTGGTGGTCTCATACCAGGTGGTCTGGCATCTCCAGCTCCCTCTCCTCTCTGCTCTCTCTCTGCTCTCTCTCTCTCTCTCTCTCTCTCTCTCTGTCTCTGTCTCTCTCTGTCTCTGTCTCTCTGTCTCTGTCTCTCTGTCTCTGTCTCTCTCTCTCTCTCTCAGATTTATTTATTGTTTGTATGTGAGGACACTGTTGCTATCTTCAGACACATCAGAAGAGGGCTCCAGATCCCATTAGAGATGATTGTAAGCCATCATGTGGTTGCTGGGAAATGAACTCAGGACCTCTAGAAGAAAAGTCAGTGCTCTTAACCGCTGAGTCATCTCTCCAGCCCCTTAGTTAATTGTTTTATTTGCTACATCGTTGAACTTTCCCAGGACTATCTACACAAAAATAAACTTACATATCCATAATTATAAAAAATAAAATATAAATCTAAAAATGTCACAACTGAATGCACTATTTTGTATGCTAATAACAGAGATGATAAATTAGATACACAGATGGACAGATAGATAAAGATCGGTATGTAGATATATGTGGGTATACAACTCCACTTTCATATGTGCATCATTATGTGCTGGTGCATGTGCATCTGTGTGTGTATCCATGTGGAGGCCAGAGATTGATGCTGAGTGTCTGCTCTAATCTCTCTCCACATTTGATATTGCAACAGTATCTCACTGAGGCAGTAACTAACTTAATAAGCTAGATTGTCTGGCTACTACACTCAAGGGTCCTCTTTTCTCCATCTCACTTGTGTTGCTATTAAAGTTATGCCACAGCCTCTCAGGAGACAGCTATATCAACATAACTAATATAAAAGTAGAGGCTCACAGCCATCCATTGGTCTGAGCACAGGGTCACCAATGAAGGAGCTAGAGAAAGAACCAAAGGAGCTGAAAGGATTTGTAGCCCCATAGGAGTAATAACAGTATGAACTAACCAGTGCCCCCAGAGCTCCGAGGGACTAAACCACCAACCAAAGAGTGCACATGATGGAACTCATGGCTCCAGCTGCATATGTAGCAGAGGATGGCCTAGTCGGTCATCAATGGGAGGAAAGGCCCTTGGTCCTGTGAAGGCTCTATGCCCCAGCGTAGGGGAATGCCAGGGCCTGGAAGCTGGAGAGGGTGGGTTGGTGAGCAGGGGGAGGAGGGAGGGAATAGGAGTTTTTTTCAGAGGGGAAACCAGAAAAGAGGAGAACATTTGAAATGTAAATAAAGAAAATATCTAATAAAAAAGGAAAAAAAAAAAGTTATGCCACAACAACTGGCTTTCTATACAGTTCCAGGGGATCTAAACTCAGCCTCTTACACTGGTGTAACAAGCACTTTATTGACAGAGCCCTTGTCCCATCACCAAATGCATAAAATATAATTACACAGTTAAATGTCAGTGTAAATAGCTAAAGAGCAAATAAACAGATGTAGAAATCTTATCACATTATATATACTACTATTTCATATAATATCCACACATGAATATATATGACAACTTTATAAACAGCCATTTAAAAGGGTAATGCTAGGGTGATGAGGCAGAAGATGGGGGAGTATCCTCATATAAGCAGGGGGTCTGCATAGGGGGCTTAATAGGGGGTTTGAGGAGGGGAAACTGGGAAGGGTATAACATTTGAAATGTAAATAGATAAAATAACTAATAAAAATAAACAACAACAACAACAACAACCTCATGGTTTTCCTAAATATTTATGACTTTCTTTGGGTAAGGAAGCTCATAATGTAAGTTCATGGAAAAACAGGCTGTTATGGTGCCCAACTTGACGATCAAGTGAGTGAGTTAGGCGCTGGAGAAAATCTCACTTATTATTTCTGTAAGTCAGTGAGTGAACAAAAGCAACACACCTTTGTCAAGTACATCATGTTCTTAAGAAGAAATGAACCAATTTTGTTCACTCACCAGGGCTATTTGTTCTAGATATGGATAATGGTCACAGGTGGTCTGATTCGGTCTTTTCCTATTTTAGTTGAAAACCAGCTTTTCACACATAGGACAATTCACATCTATTTAGCTCTGAAAATGAGATGTCCTTGCATTTGTGACCAAACTGAAGTCTGCTCTCTTTTATATTGATCAAATCATCTCATAAATAGACCTTGGAAAGAGAGCTCATACTCAAAGTGGGGAAATGTAGCCTTTGTTCTATTAACAGCAGAAAGTGAGGTGCTGATGTTGTCTTTGATCATCAGTTACTATAAACTTACCTTTCAGCTTCTATTTTCAAAACATAAAAAAAAATTCTATAAATGGTTTGTTTGTGCTAAATCTTTGAAGTAAATTTTGATATGTTCCAAATATATCAAGGATGATTTAAACATCATAACCTTCAGTTACATTATTAAGTTAAATATAACCCAAGTGGATGTGTATCATGTAAAACAATTTAGAATATTTCTACTTAAAGTTGTATAGTAAGAATTGATCAAAGGTATACAAATAAAACCATTATCTGAGGGGTCAGATATTTTCACCTTCCTGGATGGTATTTATGTGTACTAAAAATAAGGTAAGAGATCTAAGTGAAATTACATTTGCTGGTTTCTTTGTGCCAAGGATGGGAACAGTACATTCACAACATTCGTGTAAAAATCCCCTATCAGCATTTGCTGTTTGCTCTTAATTTTCTCTAGTCATACTCTAATGACTAGTAATCTACTGTGAAGATTCAATGCTAATGGCAGATTAAGAGACCAGCTCATCACCTGGAATTACCCAGTTTTGAAGGCTGAGTCTCATTATGACTTTGCTAGTAAGGGTATGCAAGACTTCCTTCTTGCAAGGGTATGCAAGTTATTTCTCATTTTTATTTTCTCACCCTCTGTTAATTTATAGGATTTTGTTAGTCTGTCTTGTATAATCATCTCCAAATCAACCTATACACATGAATATTTTAGGCACTTCAAAATTAAATTGTGTGCAAATAGATTATAAATGAGAACCCTACCTGTATCTATCTTACAATAATCTGATAAGAGAGAGTATGTGTTCCTTTTGTATGATGATATACCTGTGAAAATTTTGCTTGGGGAAATGAATAATCCTTTAAGATTGTCTAGATAAACCATTTTCCTTTGGATTCCACGTGCTCTTCATTTCTCTTAAAACTCTTTTAAGCTGTGTACATTTTATAAACTTAATGGCTTTCTTTTTATTTGTTTCTGTTTTTTTGTTTTTTGTTTTGTCATCAATTTAATTCTCATGATAATACAAAAAGACATAGAAATGAGTTCTATGATAACAAACCACCAGAATCCAGAGCCACACAAGCATTAGTTGTATATGGTGCCACAATAAACCACTCTTGAATAAATTAAACTTACAGTTCAGTGGCATGTTTTACAGAATTAAATAAATTTTATTTTCAAACAATCAAATGAATTGAGAAGATGGCTCTGCTAATTATTTTCTTTAAAAAAGACATACCAAGGAACCCTTTCATATCACTCTACTTTTTTTTTCTCTCATATATTTCCTCCTCTCTCTCCACTCCTCCAATTTCCTACTTCTATGTGCACCCTCCTTAAAATCCACTGCTTCTCCATTTGACTTCAGAAAGCATCTGTGTTCTTCTGGTATCTTTACCCCTTCTGGCTCATAAATTCCCTTGCCACGCATCTTCTTCAGGGTTTCCTGAGCTCTGCCTACTCTGTGGCAGTGAATCTCTGTATGTGTTCCTGTCAGCTGACACAGGAAGCCTCTGTGATGATGGCTGGGCTAGGCACCAATCTAAGAAGAACAGAATATCATTAGAAATAATTTCACTGACTTTTGCTTTTCTGGTCTGGAGTTTGGTCTCCAGGTTTCTTGCTCCTGGAAATGCAGGCAGTGTGGAGACTGACTCCCATCTCAAATTAGAACAGTCATTAGCTATCCATTCCCACAAGCTCTGAGATGCCAATTGCCCCAGCATACCTTGTAAACAGTTATGGGATGAAGGGTTTTGCCTGGCATGGTGTCCTGGTCTCACCACTGGGATTCTTGCCCGGAAACCTATGAGGGTGACCTTAAAGAGGGCTTCTAGTCATGGAAGATACTGAGTCTGAACAGGCCATCTTTGGTAATCTGGTAAGGCTCCCAGCGATATTTCATCCCAATTTTTAAAATTTATAATCAGGCAGCATGTGTATAGTAGAGGATTGCAAATTCAATCATTAATAGGAGGAGAGGACCTTGGCCCTATGAAGGTTCTGTGCCCCAGTGTAGGGGAATGCCAGGGCCAGA
>NW_022196915.1:70176233-70191608 GCF_008632895.1 Mastomys coucha
AAGATAGCATTGACCAAACCACAAAAAAAATTTATAATCATTGTGAAATATTATTTTTGAATACTCTGAAGTATAGCTGACAAATATTTATGTTCTTGTTTTGTAAAATCTTAAGAAACCATTACAATGTTTTTCTTCTTTAAAGCCTTCCAACACAAACTGAAATTCTGCTACTAACATCAGAAAGTTCATATTTTTATTTATTAATTTATTTATTTTAAACTCCAGATTTTATTCCCAACCCAGTCAGCCCTCCAACTGTTCCACATCCCGTACCTGTTCCCCACTTCCCTGTCTCCATGAGGACATCCCCACTCCCACCCCTTCTCTACCACACCTCTAAACTCCTTGGAGCCGCCAGTCTTTTGAGGGTTAGGGGCACCTTCTCTGACTAAACCCAGACCCTGGCAGTCTTCTACTATATATGTGTTGGGGGCCTCATATGAGCTGGTATATGCTGCCTGGTTAGTGTTCCAGGATATGAGAGATCCCCGGGGTCCAAGTTAATTGAAACTGCTGGTCCTCCTACATGGTTGCCCTCCTTCTCAGCTTCTTTCAGCCTTCCCTAATTCAACCACTGGGGTCAACAGCTTTTGTCCATTGTTTGGGTGCAAATATCTGCACCTGACTCTTTCAGCTGCTTGTTGGATCTTTCAAAGGGCAGTCATGATAGATCCCTTTTTGTGAGCTCTCAATAGCCTCAGTGGTAGTGCCAGTATTGGGGGCCTCCCCTTGAGCTGGATACCACTTTCAGCCTGTCCACTGGACCTTCTTTTCTCAGGTTCAGAGTTGTGACTGTGGGATAACAACCCCATCCCTCACTTGATGCTTTGTCTTTCTGCTGCATGTGGGCTCTATAAGTTCAGAAGGTTCTTATTGATTTTCAAGTCTATCTGTAATATCTGCCTATGCTCTAGTAATTTGCAATCATTTATATAAACCTAAGAATGATTTGTAATATACATGAACTTAATTTTTATTCCAAGCATATGAATTTACATAGTATAAAATTTATATAATAAAGAGCAGTTTGCTAAACTTAAAACAAGTGTTATCTTATTAGTACTCATAATGAGCCTAGTTTATGAATGCATTTTGCACTAAAATATTTTTATTTATAATGCATGATTCATTTGCCCTGTTAGGGATTGAACTAAATACATATTTATAAGTTTCAGCATATGTTGTTTCCTTTATTCAACAGTTGCAACAATGCATTATATTATACTTTCTTTGCTCTTTAATGATCACATCTTGTGAAGTGCGTTTTGTACCAGAGATATGCTGACGTGCAATTTTGATGATATTCCAATGATTATTTTAGTACAGCATTCTCAATAATTGGCATTTGCTACATTATTTGCTTTACATTCCACTGTCTTAATAAAGAGATTAGAAGCAGATAATTAAATTATGATTTTATGATGTATTCAATAATTCTTGAATGATGCATAAGAAAAACTAACCATTTTGCAATTGTTTTCTTAGAAAATATAGTTTTAATTGCTTTTCATCAAAAAATTAAAGATTTATCTTAGTGATTTTAGAAAAACTAAGTGTAGATAGTGTAGGATTAATACAATAAGGATAAATAGTGATGCAAAATGATCTTACCCCTTGTGCTGGTCATTCCCAGATTATCTACATTTATCTTGATTGACACTAACTACCCTTAAGAGGAAACATCCATAAATTCACCTCTGTTTTACCTTTTGGTACTTAATGACAAAATAGTATAGAAGTGAATTTTTCTCAAATTTTCCAATCTCTTTTATTGGGAAAGATACTGCATATTAACTCTTCCACTTTCTACTACTGATCTACCTCAGTCTTTTGTTTATAGTTTTTGAGAGCCAGTCTTATCAGATTGTTCAGCTATCTGTGAGGTGCTTACTGTCAGGAACCTGATATAGTTGTCTCCTGAAAGACTGTGCCAGAGCCTGACAAATACAGAGGCAGATGCTTGTAGCCAACCATTGGACTGAGCATGGTTTCCCAATGGAGGAGTTAGAGAAAGGACAAAAGGAGCCAAACAGATTTGCATCCCCATAGAAGAACAACAATGTCAACCAACCAGACCCCCCCTCCCCCAGAGCTCCCAGGGATTGAACCACCAACCAAAGAGTACACATGGAGGGACCCATGTCCCTAGCTGCATATGTAATAAAGAATGAATGGCATTGTCTAGCATCAGCAGGAGGAAAGGCCCTTGATCCTGTGAAGGCTGGATGCTCCAGTGTAGGAGAATGCCAGGGTGGTAGGATAGGAGTGGGTAGGTAGAAGGGGGAGCATCCTCAAAGAAGCAGGGGAAGGGGGTATGGAGAGGGGGTTTCCAGAGGGGAAACCAAGAAAGAAGACAACATTTAAAATGTAAATACATAAAATATCCAATAAAAAGAGGATAAGATGCAGAACATAATCGACATAAAGCCACCTAAAAATTCAGAGCTCCCAGGGACTAAAACTCCAACCGAAGAGTACACATGGAGGGACTCAGGGCTCCAGCAGCATGTGTATAGCAGAGGAAGGCCAAGTCGGTCATCAATGGGAGGAGAGGACCTTGGCCCTGTGAAGGTTCTATTGCCCCAGTGTAGGGGAATGCCAGGGCCAGTAAGAGGAGGGGGTGGGATGGTGAGCAGGGGGAGGGTGGAGGGTACAGGGAATTGTTTTAGTATTTGTTTATTTTATTTTATTTTATTTTATTTTTATTTTTTGGGGGGAGGGAAACCTGGGAAAGGAGATATTATAAATAAAGAAAACATCTAATAAAAAATTATCCAAGAGTACTGATATGAATCTTCTCTAGTATATAGAAAATTGTTACATGCTCCAAAGATGTTCCACCAGTGATGAATATTCCAGGCACAACTGAAAATTTGAAGTACTGGTTTGACCTACATAGTACTATGTTAAGCACTATTAGTATGGCTGATAATCTTTTAAGGCTTCTATAACCTTATTAAATTTATATTGTCACATACTTTTGTATAAATTCAAATTTTGATGTATTTTTTTCTGGTTTCATTTTGATTCACAGTGTCCTGTGAATTACATACAGATTCTTATTCAAATTTTATTACACACATTTATTTGTGCGTATGTGTGTGTGTGTGTGTGAGAGAGAGAGAGAGAGAATAGGATATAGCTCGTGTAAATTACTTCTGTCCTTCCACCATGTAGACTCTGATAATTAAATTCAGGTCATCAGGTTGGTCATAAATATTTGTATCTCCTGAACAATGTTTTATTGCCCTTATAGCCTACACTTTTAGTGTACAGGAACTTATTTTTCATTAATAATCCACTTTATCCCATAAAGAGTAAAATGGCTGGTTTCTTTTCTTTCTATTCCACCTCTGTTTTGTTGTTGTTTTGTGCTACTAAAATAAATTATTTCTATGTATGTTATTCATAACAATACATTGCTGATAATCTTCTGAGAATCTCTACTATTTTCTAACTATAACTAGATTCTTATAGGTCTCCACGGAAAAAAACTGGGGACTCATTCAAACTTACCTTGACTCAGAGATTTTTCTCTCAAGTATCCTAAGAGTCTCTTCAATGATGAACATTCGAGGACCAGCACTAATCTGGAAATCAGTGAAGAATTGTTACCATCTGGTCTACTTTCCTCACCACCACAATGATACACATTGAATGATGGTATTCACCTGTCTGTAATGAGAGTCAATATCATCCCACCAGGTATGTACTGTAAATCTGCCAAAACACTGGCCACAATTAAGACATGAGTAACGTTGTGGAGATCAGAAGAAAATAAATACTGAGCTACAGATAATTAGTAGCTGCAGTTCTAAACAAATCTCCTACCATATGATCCCTTGTGGGGGAAACCACACAAAAACATCAGATTTTAAAGTTTCCAGGTAGGATGAGATCCTTGTGTAAAGGAACACTATTTGACAGATGAAAGAATGGACTATAATGTAAGCTGTGTTATACTCTCCCCTTTGTCAACTAGACTCAATTCTATATACAGACTGTGGGCTGCTAATGGTTCTTAGTTATGATTTTTTATTATTCTTTTCTCTTTGTTAGAATCTGGTTACTGCCTCCAGCAAGCTAAATTGGGTAACCAAAGAACTAGCCTCCAAGTACATTCTCACCAACTCTCAGGGACCACATCTGTTCCAGCAAGCAGTCTTGGAAATATATTAACTGATTTTTGATGCCCAGAATCAAATGATTCAATATGTTCTACTCATCAATCCATATAAATCTTCCCAAACATTGTATCTAAGCCTACTTCCTAACAAAATTTGGTCACAAATCTTGGCCTTATAGTTTGTTTCCTACAAACACTGGCTAAAGAAGCTATATAAAGGGACAATCACATCTAACTACATGTGATTTCAGCTTCTTTAGTATGTTGTCATTGTTATAAGCCATAAGACTCATGTCCAAAGATATCAGCGAATATCCCATTATGATATAATCTTCATTTATTCATCCATGTGTTTTGAATTCACCATTTTCTATGATTTGTCTAAAAGTTTAATACTTAGCATTGCTTACTGAGCTTTACATTGAGGGCTGTTGAGAAATTGAACAGCAAGTCTAATGATACTTGTTAAAAGGTTTTGAAGGATAAATTCAGTTCATTCAAACTGATTTTCTAAACACCACTCAGTAGCTCTAATCATTTGGTGATGTTTCTTTCCTTCTGCCTATAGCTTAACATAAAGGAGATCAAGAGTCTTTGTATATGTGGTAGTTTATGATGCAGAGCCAGCAACTCAACTGAAATCTGAGATTGACCTATGATACTAGTATATCAATGGTATCAAGTAAATAACTGAAAATTAGTGCCATTTTAAAGGAGATTTATTTTGTCTTATATTTCTAAATTGTAAAATTGGTGATAGAGTACAGATAATTTGAATAATGAAGTATCTTTTGTTTTGATAAAATTTACTTATAGAAACTTTAATATGACTAAAATGGGACTACTCAAAATATCTCAAAATAGAGAAAATAAACATAACTCAGTTCTAATTTTCTTTAGACTCTATATGTTCAATAGGAAATGAAAGACATTATGTGGCATATTTTATTTCTAAATCAATAAATAAGCATAAAGTCAAATGCAATTAAAATTAGTGGTAGGGAAGTAATACATATATATTTACTGATTTTTGTTATAAAAGTAAGCAAAGTTTTATCATAATGTCTATCATCAACACTTCTGAATTTTGCCAAATGAATAAAATTTATATCTACATAAAATCTTAAACACAGATGTTTAGAACAGCTTTATTCATAATTGCCAAAATCTGGAAACCACCAACAGTCTTGCAAGGAATAAATAAACCATAGTAAATCTAAGTGGTGTTATATTATAAAAGTGGTAAAAGTAAATTGTGTTAATCACTGAAAGAGTGGAGTGGGTAGTGAGTGCATGTGTCTGAGTCAAAAATACCAATTCTGAAATGTTATACATTGTCAAATAAAGGGCAAAAATATATAGACAACAAAAAGTCAATAATTATAGTTGGAGAATCACAAAATTTTAGACTAGAATGAATTCTTCAGGCCATGAAATATTATCTCAAAGCAAAGGGAGAAATAGATATAATAATAACTTGTATCAGACCTCTCAAATTAATAACAGCATGAATAAAACACTAAGTTCTGAGACTTGGTGTATTATATATATTCATTGATTTTAGTGAATGCATTTGTCTGGTAGGAATGCTGGAATGAAGGTGATTCTTCATATTATAGGATAAGAAGAACTTATAAATCTCATTTGTATCTTTTATATTTTCTGTGATACAACATCATTCTAAAATATATACGGTTTATTTACCTTTAAAATTTTATGTGTTTAATAACATATTAGAAAATTGTTGGACAACATTTTTTTCCTCTTGTAGCAAGACCAGGCCAGATAGAAAATGTGTTGAATTTTACAGACCATCAAAACTTTCTTGTGCATAGTATTCAATGAAATATTTATGGTTTCATTTGGACTGTTCTTTTGAATTTTTTGCAATATTTATCTTTCTGCATCTGATTTTTTCACCTATTGCACATATTTCCACTCATATTCATTTCCAGAAAATTACATCACTTTCAAACATGGGAAATCTTAATTATTTGTAGGAAATAAAATCACCAAATTTAGTTCACCAATTAAGTCTACCTGTAAGAAGATAAGTACTCACCTGAATGCTTATTTTGTTCGTTTGCTTTCCAGGTCTTTTAGTTCTGTATACAACCCGAGTCACATCCCTTAGATTTTTTACTATGAAGTCTCTCACTAAACTGAACAATCTGACAGCTGAGGGCCTCTTAAATCCTTGGTATTCAGGACTAGGGCGGCATCTGGGTTCTGTGGATTCTTCTGAAACATTCATTACATAGTTTAACATTAAAATGTGTCATTCTTTTTATTTAAAAAAGTCATTGGGTAATACTTTATTATTTCTTAAAAATCTAGTTATATATTGAAAGAATTTTTTAATAAAGGCCTGTGGAGAATATAGACCCAAAACCTCCTTGAGACACTTATATAATTAGATCATTTTAAATATCAGTCTTGAAGACCAGCATGGAAAAAAAAGTGGTGCTTAGTACTCAAATCATGAATAGCCATAAGAGAATATATATTCTAAAAATACTCAGGCCTTGTAATTTTCCTGTGACTTGTTTTAACCTTTGTCTTTTCCCTTTGGTAAATTGCTGACAAGTTAATCTTAGTTTGAGTCTAAGTAGACTTGCTTGTGTGTTTTTCTCAAAACTTACCAGGCATACATTAATTTTTATGATTAATTTAACTATCTATATTTTCAGTATAAGCACATCTAGAAGATTTTACTTACCAAACATGGGAATGTATTACTAAAACATTCGAGAAACTTTAGAAGCTTTGAATTTGATGTGATTTCAAATTAGCCATAATTAAGTAGAGAATACAAACGATACATTCATTTACTAGTTCATATACTTTCGTTGTCACAGGTAATTCCCTTCAAATCAGTTTTCTCTCCTTCACTCATTGCTCTTTGTATCAGCCTCCCCAGATTCCCGTAGCAATGGATCACAAGGGACAAGGGCTGAATGATAGAAATGAAGCCAAGCTATGGTCTCTCACGGAGGAGTGTTCCTACCACAATGACAAGTTTAGTGTCCTATGTTACTGGAGCTATGAAACCCAGTGTTTTGGCAAAGTAGCATTCTGGCATTACTTTGTTGCCAAGAAAATTTGTACTGTTGAAATTATCATTCTGGCAAGGAGTTGGACAAAGCTGATGAACTTTAGATTTCCAACTCTAGTATTCTAGGTTGATGAACACAAGCAACATTCTTAATAGTAAGGACAGTGAGAAATGCTAGGTGCCATAAAAGTCCAATAAAGGAATAAATGATTATTTAGTTTGACAAACATGGCTGCTATCAATAAAAAAAAATGTGGTGTAGAATACACTACTTTCTGTTTGAGCTGTAAACTGTTAAGTGATCTTGGATAGGTCTAACCAGAGAGATGTGGTAGTCTGATTCTGCATTCCTGATTGTCCTCACGGGATTCCTTCCTGCTTACTTTCTCCTAAGAAGTCAGTTGAGCACTCTCAGAGATTTTGAAGAAAGAAAAAAAGTTAAAATTAATATCAATGACAAAACTATGAGGGTGATCACAGCCACCAGTGACAGCTCAGATAAAATGAGTTTATTTATAAACTCACCTGAGCTGAGGATGATCTATTGTCAATGGTGATAATGTACTAGAGTTCTGTGCATAAAAAATGGTGTGATAAGTAACTATCATAGAGTTTTAGAATTTGAAATGTACATATAAAATAAATTATAAGAAAATTCAAGAAAAAAAATAGAATACCATGAAGAATTTCCCTAACATTATGATGCAAATAAATATAAATTTTAGAACTTTCAAAAGGTAAGATATGTTCCTTATGTAGCTTATAACTCTGAATAAAACTTATTCTGTATTCTTTTAATGAATTTTTATGAAAGAAATATAACCAAAGTAATGGCAGAAGGATGACGGTGACAGAATAACAGTGTCCTATCTTTAAAACACTTCAATTTGGTTGTATTACAATTTGAACTTCTTATCTTCACCCTGATCAAGCATATTCTCATAGCAAAAAAAAGAGAAATTCAATTTAAAATTAGGTATATTTAATGTCATATTGAACTACATGCAAAAGTACTGATAAAATAATGGTGTGATTATAATGATTAAATCATTCTAGATATTTGCTTTTCAAATTGTAATTAGAGCAAGGATGAAGGAAAGATGGTCAAGCAATCATTAAATGGTTTCCATAACAAATGACTTATAACTGTCAGAGTAGGGTAACTATTTCTCAGCTCTTGCTAGCTTTTCTTCATCAGACATGATGTGAGGTTTGGGCTTAGCTTTAAATATGAAATTTGACTAAAATATTTTCATTAAAAAGATGTGCAGGTTAATCAAAAATCTTCTTAGCACAGGATAATTTACTATGGTTATAAACAATTATGCCAATTATATTTTACCCCAAATTCATCATTACTACTTAGGTATAGATGATGTTGTGCATGTAATTTTTTTCCCTTGAAAGACACCTTTTAAGTCTCAAAGCTTGAGGGTGTTCCCTTTGAGTTTTTGTATTAGAGTTATTGTATTAGTGATAAAAATTACTTTATTTGTAATTGAATAATGTTCATAAACAATGTGTTCTTAAACCTTAATTGATTTTGAAAAGTTAGGACTGTTAAATGACATGTTCCATTGATTTTCCATTGTTGAAGAACAGAAACAAGCTGTTGAATGGACCATTCTTTGCCATCATCTGTTTCTTAAAAGCATAAAGCCAATTTTGAATTCAAGCTTGGAAATGATCCGCGGGGCATGCCCATCTGTCTAAACCAATAAACATGTTTCTGGTAGGAGCTGTAAGGACAGAATGCTTTTTAAGCTGATGTGATCAATGTGAATGTTTAAGAAATTATGAATTATTGAAAAATACCATTTTAATGCATCACATTTCATTCTTATAATCTCATTTTTGAAAGTTGTAATTGACTTTGGAATATTTTTATTATTTTAAAAATAACATTACCATTAAACTGTTTACAAGATAAAGTAACTACAATAATGGAAAAATTTTATTAAAAGGCAATTGGGCTGTAAAAAAATAAAATCTCCATGTACTTGCTGAAGTAATACATATTACAGTGCCTAGTAAGTGAAAACAAATTTAAAGTGCATGCATTATGTATTAACTAAAATTTATGTACCAAAAATAGAGTGGCACAGTCATTGTGCCATTTTGTATTCAATTAAATAAAGCAGTAAGCCATTTATTAATATTTTTATTAATGTTTTGGGTAGATCTGGAGCTGAATGAAGTACCTCACACATTTTATATAATCACCATACCACTGTGTCTGACTTCTAATCCTAAAGATGGTCATTCTATAGTGAAATATGCACTGCAGTAGCAGCCTATGATACCTTTAAAATTCATCTAATGAATGTGTGTTAAACTTAAAACAGAGTATGTTCTACCATTATTAACTTTTAAGTGAATGCTTTTCTTTTAAAAGTTAAAAATTAAGTATGTGTGTTTGTGTGTTTGTGTGTGTGTGTGTGTGTGTGTGTATTTCTTTGAATGTGATGTGTTATTATGTGTATGGACATGATTTTTGTTAGTTTATTCTTACCTCCTATCTCATTGACGTAGGGGTCTCATATTATTTTTGCATGGTTAAATACATCTGGTCATTAGTGGCTCAGGCTTCTAGGAAATGTCCTTATCTATTATTGTCATATTAATATAGGAATTTTGGTATTGCATATAGGTACCACTACCTCCATCAGGCATTTTTAGGTAGATAATAAAGACTCAGTTCAAGTATCCTCATTTGTCAGTCCTGCACAGAAACCCCTTCTATGTGCTTAAGTCATCTCACTAGCCTTAAAATATGTGCTTATAAATACTGTGAAATAATGTAAATTATTTTATCTAAAACTAAGTACAACAATCATCTTTATGCTAGACTTAGTATAAAATATATACTATATATGAATAAAGGTAATCACATTGTCTAAATATTACCTAAATTACCCCCCCCCCGCTTCCTAGGATAAGAAAATTAGATTTCTGCCTGTTATATTTTCATTTGAAATCAAAAGTTAGTATATAAAATAAGAACAGAGTGAAATTGATATGAAATGCACACACATTTGAAATCCTAGTACAAATGGAATGAAGTCAAGATGCTATTTAGAAAGAAATGGCACTTGGAAAGAAATGCTATCAAATGATTCTTTCTTAATAATTATGGATATGATTTATAAAAGTAGCAAAATAATGTAGATTGCTGGAGTGAAATATCATGGGGTGAGTTCAAGTAGAAACATGCAATTTACTTATAAGTCTCAGAATGATACTACTTTTATCACATTTAATTTTAAGTTCTTTATTTTGCAGTTATGGTATAAATCCTCCTCTTTAAGAAATACATAAAAATAATCACCTAAAAATTACACAACATGTATTTGTTTGTGTGTGAGAGAGAGAGAGACAGAGACAGAGATGAAGACTCAGAGAGAGAAAGACAGACAGAGAAAGACAGACAGAGAGACAGAGAGACAGAGAGAGTTCTTATGAAAATGTAAGGGACCTGCAGTGGTTTCATTTACCCTATTTTAAATTGTCAATAGTCCAGATTCTCTACTGAAAAACATATTATCATTTTAACTGGCTTGGTTTTAAATTTTGTATAAAATCAATTAACAATGTCTTTACTGAGTTAGCTCTTGCACTGAGATATGACAGCTGTTGGGTAGTTTATTTTAAATAATAACAAATATATTTGTTATATAATATATTATGTATAACAAATATGTATATATTATACATAACAAATATATATTGTTATATAATAACAAACAAATATATTTATGTTCATATTTTAAACAATTTTAAGGCTATATTTCCTATTTTCGAAGTAGTGTTGAAGAAATAGTAACTCTCAATTGCTGTATTATTATGATTGCTTTCTTGCTTGCCTTCTTGATTCTCTCTCTCTTTGCCTCTCTCTCTCTGTCTCTCTCTCTGTCTCTCTCTGTCTCTGTCTCTCTCTCTCTCTCTCTTTCTCTCTCTCTCTCTCATTCTCTTTTCAGAGTCTTCTCCTTTCTGATGCTTCCTGATAAATACAATACTGCATTCTCCCCTCTGTTCCTGCACTTATTTAAGAAAATTTGTCAATGGACTCATGAAACTAGATCTATAGGAAATAGCTTCTTAAATTTGTAATTCAAAATAAAATAGGTTGGTTTTCTTTTCTGCCATTTAATTAGAATAAAAATATCAATCATAAATTATTTCAGTAAGAAGTTTAAAAGTCTCCCCTGTTGTGTTTAAGGTGTTTTCCAGACTTTCTGTGGTATTTATATAATGTATCTTTCACTCATAACATATGAGACATGTCTACGTTAATTTTACTGTTTAAAAGTTTATACACATGCATGTTTTGAGGTTGGATACTTGTTTTAATTTTTATTTTTGCAGTATACTTCTCTATACCCTTTGTCCCTGAAAATTTCTTACTCACCATTAAGAAATGATTCTTTGTGTCTCTCTTAATATTTTTCTTCTTTACCTGTGAATTCTCCCTTAGAAAATATACTTATTTTCTATGTATCAATCCTTTTGCGACCATCATTTTTCTCAAATCTTATACTTGGATTAAGGAATATTACACTGTGAGGATTTTTATTCACTGAGCTAATTTTAATATGAGCCTCTCTGTCTAGTAATCAAACTCTGAATTTACTTTGCATGTATTGGCTCACTTTAGACATTTTCCCCTTTGCCTTCTTGTTTGTGCATTCCTGATTCTTAAAGTTAATTGAATAGGGACATTAGTGTTTCACATGTTTAGATTTCTGAGGTTCTACCATCGTTTTCTAGACTGTACAAACCATCCTTATACCTTATCAAGTTTATTTTCAACTTTGTTCCTTAGTATCTCAAGTCATCATTCTCCGCATATTTCAGAAAGTATTCGTTGGAAACATCTTCGTTCACATTCAGCTTTCTAACACACAGATTATTCCTCACACATATAAAGTACTTCCCACTATATTCACCTGAAGGACAACCCTCAGTATCATCAAATATAGGTTTATCTCCATTTTACTCTGTTTCTTACGATTTTTTTACTCAAAAAGCTAAACAAGCTGAAGTGCCCAAGTGAGGACACCTCAGTTCCACTTGAGAGGGAGAAGAAAACAATCAATCACAAGTGGGGAGGGAGTGAGGGAGGGACCTGGGAGGAAAAGTGGACAGAGGGTGGGAGGAATGAGGTAAGAGGGGAAATTGATCTATTATGGGTGAGGGAAAAGGACTAAAGCTCTGAGGGCAAGCAGAAAGAATGGAAACAGGCAAACTTTTGAGTAGTTCTATATAATTCAGTGAGCATTTTTAGTGATATATACACACATATATAACATGTATCTTTCCAGTTTTATCTATTATGATTAAGATTAAATTGTCCTGAACTCATTTAATGGAATATGTGTTTAAATTAATATTTATTCATATTATAATATTGATGTTGACAATATATTATTCTACTATTCTTTTCACTAATATACAGTAATATATGTGTCTACTCACTATTTAGCATTTTAAGGTGAGTGGAAAAATATACAAGTATTCCAAAATATACTAAAATAATTTTCTCATAGAGTTCAACTTATTTTAAAATGGATCATGCTTATAAGAAAGTTATATTTTGCTTCATTTGTGTCAGTATAATGTCTCAAATGCTATACTCATTTAGATAGTTATGTAAATGAACCCATTGCTTTTTTTGCAATACTTATAATCTTAATAAAATTTCTTAAAAATTTCAGTGATCCTTGGTATAATTTCCATACACACACACACACACACACACACACACAGGGAGAGAACAAGAGTAGGATTTCCTATATTTTAAATAATTTTATATCTTTACATACAAATTAAGAACATGTGAGCCAATTTTTATGTACTTGATAATCTCGAGAATTCAGTTAATCTCAAGTACATTTTTCACTGAGCAACTGTAGAGGTCTGGTTTACTGCAGCAAGCATACTTCTTATATTTCAGAATTTTTAATTGAAAAGGAATGCCATAAGTACATTTCTATTGCTCATATGTCTGAAAAAATCAGCTGGGTATGGTGGTATATGTCTTTAATCACAGTTCTTGGCCAGAAGTAGTAGAAGCATATTTGTGAGTTCCAGTTCAGGTTGATTTAAAAAAAAATAAGTTCTAGAACATCAAAAACTATCCAGAGAGTCCTTGTCAAAAACAAACAAACAAAAGAGTAACTTTAATCATATCATAAGATATAAGGTAATACAAGTATAATAAAAAAAACTGCATTTATAAGACTGGTCTTTAAAACATTTTTAGAATGCTATAGCCAAATAAAGAGAATTAAGGAAAATTGGAAGCATGACAAAAATTTGAACATATAGACAGACAGAACTTGGAATTATGAAAATGATATTTAGTTAGTTCATTGGCTAATACTGATAATAATGATATTTAGTTAGATCATAAAATTGATTAATATTATATCTTAATAATTTCTTAGTGGAATTCAAGCCATTTCAATATTTTTATCCAAAGCAAATTAATGCATTATAATTATTAAAATTAAAGAGACTTAGCAAAAAAATAAAATGCTGACACATGTGTATCTAGGCTGCAGCACTCAGCATGCTATGATAAAGTACAAATGTATTAGGCTCTTAATTAATTACCACATTATAATGATAGGGGACAAGTCATGAAAATGACTTATGAGGGTATAGGCTTCTTTTGCTGTGTTAACTGAAAATACAAGATGCACATACAGTCTAATTAAGAACAATATCATTAAGCAGTAGATGGCATGGATATATAATTTGGAAGCAAAAGTTGCAGGTGTAAAAGAAGAAAAGACATATCAGCATGGCAATCAGTGTTGGAGGAAAGTATTCCCCAATAGGTCAATTAACTTCAAAAGTTCTTTAGCAACTTCAAATACTCATGGGTTTGATTTTTCATGGGTCTGAAAATTTATGAGATTTTAATTTTTTAAAAAATTTTTACTGGTTATATTTTTTTTAATCTACATTTCAAATGATATACTCCTCCCTGGTTTCACTTCTGCAAACCCCCTACCCAACCCCTTTCCTGGCTTCTAAGAGGGTACTTCCCCACCTACCCACACACTGCTGCTTCATAGATTTTAATTTTTAATTTACAATTGTTATTCAGATGTACTTTTAATAATTCGAAATCCAGTGTGAACTGAGGTGATTCATTCAAGCAGCCTGGTTACAGGGACTACTGAACTTCAATTTCTATCACTAAGGTTGTGCAAAGGATATTATTTGAATTAATTTAAAGTTTATGTGAAATATTTTTATGATCACTCTAGATTAATAAACAAGGCTAAGAAATATCAATCATACTTTTTAAAACTCCAAAACATTTAATATCACAAATACCCTATCAGTGAAGCCCTTATACAGATATGCACAACTTGCGCATTTAAATGTTATTCTCATTAAATATTCTTCGTAGGACATTGATGTTGGTGGTTGTTTGTTGATTGGTTGGTTTGATATGATGTTACACTGTTAGCATGACTTTACAACACCACTAGTCTAAGTGCTGGGATGCATCACAACACTCAGCTTTATTACAGATTTGAAGAAAACCTGTAAAATTCGGTTTCTAAGTTATTAATAAAAGAACTGCTCTATGGTTCTTGTGTATGAACCATATGTATTACTCTGCCTGCCTTTCAGAAAAAAAAAATGTTTTGAAAGTAATACTTTATACCGTGGTTGAACATAAATAGAAAAGAAACTACTGGGTAAAATACAGTTGGGAAAAAAATCTAAAGTAAGTAGTACATACATACACACACATGCTCACATACACAGACACACAAAGATAAAAGAGTACCAGTTAATCTTAGTACTAATTGATAGAAAAAGTGGAAATGTACATTAATATTATAAAAACATATTTCAAATAAAATTAGCAATGAAGTATACATGTTATCAATATGAAATGTATTTGATTTTTAATAATATGTGAGAGTTTCAAGTTCTTACTATTCTTATTTGCTTCACTTTATTGATCTCTCATACATTGCTACTTTACTGACCAGTTTCTCTTCCCTCGACTCTTTCTAATTCCCTCTACCACCTCCTCTCTCCCCCAGGTCAGCTTCTCCTGTTTCTCTTAAAAAAGGGGACAGATAGACCCACACACAGAGCACACATGTACACACGCAAACATGAGAGAGAGAGAGAGAGAGAGAGAGAGAGAGAGAGAGAGAGA
>NW_022196915.1:70191618-70205517 GCF_008632895.1 Mastomys coucha
AGAGAGAGAGAGAGAATCTCCCAGGGGATGTACACAAAATATGGCCTAAAGACAGAATAAGAAGAAGCACAAACCCTCAAACCATAGGTGTGCATAGCAACTCATTAGGAGGAAAAGGGTCCCAAGCACATACAAAAGAGTCAGAAATACCCCACTTCCAATATTTTCAGTACTAAAAAAATAACAAGCTACACAACAATAATGTATATGCAGAGAACCCAGGTCAGATGTCAGATCCATAGAGGGTCTATTCTTGTTACCTCAAGTTTTGTGACTCACGATTACTAGAAGACTTTCTTAGACTCATTCTCACAGATACTAGGAAATTTCCCACTCAAGTAGGTTTCTACATCATCCCCCATGCCCTCAAATTCAAATCATCTCTCCCAGTTCTCTCTCTCTCTCTCTCTCTCTCTCTCTCTCTCTCTCTCTCTCTCTCTCTCTCTCTCCCCCCTACCTCTCCCATACCCTGCCAGATCCTTTCTGTTCCCACCCCCATGTCCTGTATACCACCTGTAAAATAAATTTTATTTCCCTTTGGAGTGAGATTAATATGTCCTTCTTTGAGCTCTCCTTGTTACTTAACATCTGTGGGTCTGTGGACCATAGCATGATTGTCCTTTCCTTAACAGCTATTATCCTGTTATAACTGAGTTCATATCATATTTGTCTTTGCAGGTCTGGGTTACCTTACTCAGGAGTATCTTTTCTAATTCCATCCATTTGCCTGCAAATTTCATAGTGCCCTTGTCCTTAACAGCTAGATAATAGTCCATTGTGTAAATGTACAATATTTTCTTTAATTATTATTTTTTTGCTTAAGTTCATCAAGATTGTTTCCGTTTTCTGGATTCATAATTGAATAAAGTTTCTATGAACATAGTTGGCCAAGTTTCCATTTGGTTATTTGCATGAAGTGGTATAGTTGGATCTTAAGGTAGAACCATTCTCAATTTTCTAAGAAACTGCCATATTCTTTACTGGCAGCAAGGGTTTGCACTTCTGCTAGTAATGGAGGAGTACCTGAATTGCTTCACTTCCATGCCAATATGAGCTGTCAATTGTCTTTTTCATCTTAGCCATTCTGCCATTCATTCCATAAAAATGGAATCTTGAAGTAGTTTTGGTTCGCATTTTTCTGAGGGATGAGGATGCTGAATATTTGTTTGTTTCTCAGCCTTCTGATATTCCTCTGTTGAGAATTTTCTGTTTAGATCTGTACCCCACTGTTTTATTGGTTTATTTGGTTTGTTGATGTCTAATTTATTGAGTCCTTTATATATCTGTCAGATGTAGAGTTGGTAAAAGTCTTTGCCCATTTTATGTTCTGCTATTTTGTTCTATTGATAGTGTCCTTTGCCTTGCATCTCAGTTTCACGAGGTCACATTTATTTACTGGTGTTTATAGTGCCTGGACTACTCGTGTTCTGTCCAGGAAGCTGTCTTCTATGCCAATGTGTTCAAGGCTATTCTCCATTTTCTCTCTTCTCAGGCTACATATATCAGTTTTATGATGAGGTCTTTGATCTACTTGGACTTGAGTTTTCTGAAGGGTGATAGATAGGGATATATATGCATTTCTTTCCATCAAAGCACCTAGTGAGATCAGCACTATTTGTTGAAAATGCTTTCTTCCATTGTATAATTCATTTTTTCTTTATCAAAAATCAGGTTTACATAGGTATGTGGATCTATGTCTAGGCCTTTGATCCAATTCCATTGATCAATGAATCTGTTTTTATTTAAATGCCATGCAGTTATTAATAGTTCTATAATACATCTTAAATTAAGGGATGGTAATAATTCTGGATTTAATTTTATTGTACAGAATTTTTTTTGCTATTCAGAACTTCTATCCATATGAAGTTAAATAAGCTCCTTTGAAGCTCTGTAATGAATTGTGTTGGAATTTTGAAGGAGATTGTGTTCAATCTGAGGATTGCTTTAAGTAAGATTTCCATTTTTACTAACCTATGAGCATGGAAGAGCTTCGCATCTTCTGACATATTCTTCAATTTGCCAATTCTCTTCAAATCATTCTGCAAGATAGAAGGTCCATTGCTAAATTGACTTGATAAGGCTAGAGTCATCCTGATACCCAAACTATACAATGATTTAACAACAAAATGGAATTACAGAGCAATTCCTGTCATAAACATATATGCAAAAATAATCACTAAAATACTGAAAAACTAAATTCAAGAATACATCTAGAAGATCTTCTGCCATGATCAATTTGGCTTTATCATAGAGATAATTTAAAATAGGAAAAATAAGTCCATGTAATCCACCATATAAACAAACTTAAATAAAAAAAAGCCTCATGATATCTCATTAAATTCTAAAAAAACCTTTGACTAAATGAAAACTACTTTAATAATGAACGTTTTGGGATAGCAGACACATACCTAAACATTATAAAGGCAATTTACATCAAGCTGATAGCCAACATTAAATTAAATGGAAAGAAAATCAAAGCAATTCTACTAAAATCAGGAACAAGATGAGGCTAACCAATCTCTCCGTATCTACTCCATATAGTAATTGAAGTCCCAGCAGTTACAATTAGACAACTGAGGGAGATACAAATTGGGAAAGAAGAACTCAAAGTATCAGTATTTGCAGCTGATAGGATAGTACCCCAACAATTCTACCAGGAAACTTTTACAGCTAATAAACATCACTAGTGGGGTGCACAAATACAAGATTAACTCATGAAAATCAGAAACACTCCTATAGACAAACGACGAATGGACTGAGTACTAGTAAGATAATAATTCCCTTCACAATAGCCACAAAGGATATCAAATATTTTGGGGTAACTCTAACCAATCAAGTGAAAGAAATATAAATAAAAACTTGAAGTATGTATTTTTCTAACAAAAATGATTCAATATTTAAGGGAAAATGTACTTAACTGAGCAGAGATGTAGATAAATTCACTATTTAAATGAAAGACTTTTTAAATTTCCACCAGGAAAAAAAATAACAACAACATTGTCACATTGACAATCCTTGAAAACTTCAAAGTATGGGATTGTGTTTGTGTGTATGGTTTTGAGTAATGCCAAAGAGGAGGGTGAAAGAATGTATAAATAAAGAAGAGAAAGAGTGCTGTAAACACTGCTGTCTTATAGACATCTTGCAAAACTTGTACTAAGGAACCTATAATAAGTGGCTACCTGAACGACACTGTATCAAGGATAACATCATAGATGAGGAAATGCTGTAAAGCCTTACCAACCTCTGGTAAAGTAGAGAAAGTTTATGGTTGCTGAGGAAGGGAAGGTGTTCTTGTCATAACCGCATACATTGTCCCCATCCTATTTCAAGCTCAAGTGAAGTCTCACTTCACTTAACAAGGTCATTAGACCTTACAGGCTATGCAAATTAAATGTAGTGGGTCATGTTGCTGCATGTATATGTATGTAGCAAACACACACACAAATAGGTACAACCACATGTAGCACAATGAGAGTAGGAGATTGACTTTGATGGGAAAGATAAGAGAACAAGAGAGTAATTTCAGAAAATTTAGTCATAAAACATTTGTGTGAGTATTGTGCACAGAACATATTTGGTACATTTTAAGCAAGTATTCTTCTAACAATGCAACTTTGAATCTGCCATCTACCTAATTTCCATCAACTACTTACTTTCAAATGTTAAAGATTAATTTATTGTCATTATTTTATTATTGATTTGTCTTGATATGCTTGTTTACTACATATACTTACAGAAGCCCAAGAGGGCATCATATTCTCTGGAACTAAAGTACCTGGCAACTATGAGTTGTCATGTGGTGATGAACACATAAACCTGTGTCCTCTGGAAGAATGTTGAATACTATAAACCTCTGAGTCCTCTTTCCAGACTTCTATGTGGAAATTTTAAAACTATAGATCAGTATCTCCTTTTCCACGTTCCCCTCCAAAAAAAAAAAAAAAAAAAAAAAAAAAAAAAAAACTATAGATCATTTATTATGCCTATAACAGGAATAGTAACATTTGCTCTCATATTTTAGTTTATCTCTAGAAAACTTTGGCTTTTTAGTACAAGTATGATCTCCAATTTCAACAAAATAATTATATCTAATTTTTACTAAAATATTTTATAAAATTTGATCAGTTTATAGTCATCAATGGCTCCAAGATCTGCTTTACCTCTGTACCCAAATAACTTAATGTTTTCTTCTCTTCCTGTTGTAATTTGAATGAGAATGGCCACCATAAGCTCCTCTATTTAAAGGCTATATTCTCAGTTGGTGGACTTATTTGAGAAAGGTTAGGAGATAGGTGCTCATTGGAGTAAGTGTGAACTTGCTGGGGAGGGGGCAGGCTTTGAGGTTTCAAAACCTGTGACAGGCCCAGTTTCTTCTCATCCCATCTCTGTCTTTGGCTCATCTCTCTGACTGCTGCCTTCATATCAGAACTAAAAGCTCTCAGCCATTGCTCCAGCAACATGCCCATCTCCTTCTTGGTGATCATGGATTAAACTTCTAAACATGGGAGAGAGAACCCTCCTAAATGCCTTGTGTAAAAAAGTTGCTTTGGTTGTGGTGTCTCTTCACAGCAATAGAAATAAGGCAGGCTCGTAAAAAATACCAAAGAAATCAAATACATAAAGAACATAAAACAATAACCAAAAGAAAAAAAGATAGAAATTAAAAAAATGAAAATTAAAACAGACAAAAGACAAATATGACAAGATCTTCTAAAGCAATGCAAAATGTCTGTATCTCATTTAAATTGCCTTACTGGCAAATGAAGCTGGTCATGGCCTTACTGCCAAAGGAATGAAGCTTGTATCCTAGCTACACTCTGGTTTTATTTCCCCTTAGCCATTCACCCTGAAAGCTACTATACGGATTTGTTTAACAAGATAGGGCCACTGAAGCAATAGTTGTACACCTGTTATGAGAGTAAGCAACAACTTCCTGATAGGAGTTAGGAAGCTATTCCAAAAGAATGAACTCTTGCCTTGTACTTTTAACAGAACCAGAAAAACATCAGTGACTGAGAGCCTAATACTACTCTTCTAGTGTATAATCTTCACGGAAGTTTCATTCAAGTTTTTTTTTTTTTTTTGCCTGTGTAATTCACTTTAAAAAACACATTACTGCAGGTTAACCATGAGTAAACATATCAAAAAGGGACAGTCTAAAATATGTGACAAAAGTTGTAAAAACACTGCAGGTCATCAAAACATAAAGTGTCAAAATATTTCTTCAAGTTAATGATAGCCCAACATAGATGAAACTTTTCAAAATAACATAAAATCCTAGCTAAAAGAGAGTTCAATTCTAGTAAAAGAGAGTTAAAGATAAAAAGGTATAAGTATTAGTAATTTTTCATATTCAATATTTCCTCATTAATTTGAAAAATACACTGTACAGATATAAGATATTAATAGACATGAAATTCACTGTACTCTGTGAGAGACTCTGCTATTTTCTCCCTTAATGCATTTACTGAGATATAATTCATAGAGCCTAAA
Source organism: Mastomys coucha (assembly GCF_008632895.1). Taxonomy (NCBI): domain Eukaryota; kingdom Metazoa; phylum Chordata; class Mammalia; order Rodentia; family Muridae; genus Mastomys; species Mastomys coucha. Next base: position 70,197,115 of record NW_022196915.1, read on the forward strand.
ATTCACTACTTTAAAGTGAATATTTCAATACTTAATATGCAAATACACAAAGTCTTCATATATTACTGAGATATGATTGTGGACATATACAGAAATATAAGAGAGCACTAGTGAAGCAAGCAAGCAGCATCGTAAGAAAGAAGCTTGCAGTAAGACACCTTGATGATTGAGCAAGGTTTTACTTAGATAGAGACTTTCCATAACTCTACAGCCTCCCGAGTAGCTTGGAGTACATGTCCATTTTATGATTGGGTTAAAATAATAAAAATGTAATATTCTAAACAAAAAGTTCAACAGTTTTATTACCTTGAGGAGAATGCTTGTATTCATAAATTCTTACTAAACAGACCCTCCTTCCCATCACAAGCTTTATCTGTTTATTTTTTATTATATTTCACATAAAAGAATGTTTTAAATCTTATTCTCATTGAACCATATAGAAATGTTCTACTGGTGGAATGAAAAGCTTGTATAAGTTAATCAGAGGATATTTGAGACTTTTTGACATTTAAGATATTATAAATGATGCTATTATTAATGTTTGAATAATATTTTATGTAGAAATTTTATAGTTCTTGTTCATGGGATATATTTGTGTCTTAATAACATATGATGTTGTAGTTTGTATGTTGTATAACATGTATACATTTTATTTATAAATAATTTTATATTAAATAATATTTGAAACATTAATTTACTATATGATACATATGATTTTGTATTATATTAAAAATAAAAGGAAACACAAAATTATTTTACATTTTTATTTTCCGAACTGAGATACTCCAGGTAGGATTGATTAAGTATGTGCAACTAAATTATAATCATAAATATTAAGGATAATCTTTCAGAAATATCTGACATATCTACTTCCGTCTAGTGTTATCCTAATTATAAGTATTTGAAAAGAAGATATTCTATTATATGATTCATATCCCCACTAGAAATGTTAATTTCCTCCTTCATGCTTTTTGACATATGTGCTATATAGTTTGGAATAATTCTGTATTAAATGTTAAATGTGTGAGTTGCTCTCCGTAATACCTAGTCTATATTCATAAATGGGGCACACAATCACAACTTCTGACACACTGGAAACCCACATGACAGAGGGGAAAATAATAGTGCTTTAACAAAGCAAGGATCAAATGATATCTAATATTATCTCCCTAACATAACATAGTAATTATGTTGTTTTTATTGCTGCTTTTGCTTTTGTCTTTGTTAATTTTACTGAAAATAAATTTTTATTTTCACATAATATTTTCTATTAGTTTCTAGTTACATTTTGCCCTCCCTGTTTTCCTCCCAGTTCCTCTCTCCCTCTCCTCCAATTCAAAACCATTCCATTTATGTCTTTTACTAGAAAACATATGGGTTTCCAAAGGATAATAAAATTAAAGCTAAAAAGGTAAAACAAAAATTTTGCATCAAAGTTGAACAATAGAAAAGAGCAGAAGGGAAAGTTCCCTCTGAACCCTGAAGGAAAATATTTGATAGAGACATCGCAGTTCGGGCTAATCACTTTAAGGTCTCTCACTCTTTGCATATGTCCGGCTGTGGGTCTATATCTGCTCTGATCTACTACAGGAGGTAACATCTTTGATTATAGCTGTGCAGGGCACTGATCTATGAGTCATTAGGAGTCGTTTTATTGCTACAGTTTTTTCATAGGACCAGTAATATTGGTTTTTATCCTAAGTTCCTGGGCTAAACCATCTCTGCTTCATGGTCGCCTGACAGCGTATGAATATGAGTTCCGTCTCATAGAGTAGGTTTTAAGTTAAGTTAGATATTGATTGGTTAGTCCCACAAGCTTTGTGCCACCGTTGCTCTAGAAGATCTTGCAGAGAAAACACTATTGTAGATAACAGATTTTGTGCCTGGCTTGGTATTTATGTTTCTCTTTGGAAACATACAGAGTACCTTTCTATACTAAAGATGCTAGCTAGCACATAGGTGAAAAGGCTTTGTATTTACACAAGTTTGACTTCTGCATGTACAATGAGATGAACTGAATAGGTATCATTCTCCACAATGGGGTCTTTCAATCAATTTGTATATCTGTTACAACATGTAAAAGACTGAGCTAGTCAGCATTCCAGCAAGAAAATTTGGGAGACCGAAAATATCCTGTTGTTTTCTTAAAATTGTAGTCAATAATAACTCTGCATGTGAGGATTAACAATACACACAGGAACATACATTATAAATAAAATGAATTAATATTTTTAAAATGATCAAAAAATTTAAAATGTTACAAAACAATTTTGACAAATGGAGTCAGTATTGGCAGCACAGAGATGTACTCCAAGCTACTCAGGAGGCTGAAGCAAAGAGATCTAAACTTCAAGTGTGGTTAGCCTACAGATTGAGTCGAAGGTCAGTAGACAATTCAGTGACATTCCGTCTTTTAAAATTAAATGTATTAAAGGATTCTGGATAAAGTTCTGTCATGAACCACATTGCTAAAAAGTGCAAAGGTTCAATTACCACTCCTTGTAGCAGTTTGCCACTGTAATAAAAACTTCAAGAATTAAACTTACAGAATCTCTTAAATGTCTTTAGTTTGTAATTCCAAATACCCCATATATTTCTAGATTTTACTCTCTATGATATTTTATAAACTTCCCTAACTAGTGCAGTATGAAAGGGTATATAACAGAAATGTCAAAATAAAATAAGTGCTTTTCCTATGTTGTGACTTACACAGTTACTTTTGAAAACTATCCATTAAGATTGAAGACAATAATATTGTCTTTTAGGACAAATTTAGCTTGACTGTAAGGATGACTTAAATGGTTTGAACTACTACCACATTTTTTTTTTTTTGTAAAGTTCACTACTTCTTACCAGTGAATAAGAATCCACAGCATCAGTAGCTGTCAGGCCCCAGGACTTTCCAGTTTGAGCTGGCTCCCAATTTGGACCTTATTCTTATCTGGAATAAGAATATTTCCTATTATACTTTTTAAAATCGATTTGCCTATTTTACTAATAATGAGCTCTTATTTCCCTATTTTTTGTGTTTTCTTTTGGTCAATACATACCAGGTTATAGCTACTAACAGCACAGTTAAAATATCTTTTAAATTAAATATACTGAATGTTTCAGGCAATGTTTTATCAGGTCATTTAAATGAAGAGCCATATTAATGATTAGTATTCTTGATGTTTTTTTCCCTTGCTTTCTTTCTTACAGACTTGCTACAAATAAATCGATAAAATAGGTATCACATTAGATGTGTTATGGGTTGTAGATAGAAGAAAGTGTCATAATAATGCACTAAAACATATATCTACATCATGAAAACATTTGGCTAATTAACCTGAAATTTGGCCAATCTTATGCGCACACTCATCTGTGTGTGTGTGTGTGTGTGTGTGTGTGCCTGTTTAATGTCTTCTTTTTATTTTATTTTATTTTATTTTTATTCTTTAATTCTTTTTTACAGTCCTGACTTCCTCCTCTTCCCAGTCTGTCTCCAGACAGCTCTCCCTCCCATTCCTCCTCCCCCCATCACTGTCTCCAAAAGAATGTTCCCACCCTCCACCCCCATACCGCCAGGCCTCCCACTCCATGGGGCTACAACTCTCTCAGTGGTTAGGTGCATCTTATCCCTGAGGCCAGACTAGGCAGTCCTCTGCTGTCTATGTGTTAGGGGCAGCTGGATATGCTGCCTGGTTGGTGGCTCAGTATCTAAGAGATTTTGGGGATCCAGGTCAGTTGAGACCACTGGCCTTCCCTTTGGGCCACTCTCCTCCTCAGAGTCTTCCAGCTTTTCCCCAATTCAACCACAGGGATCACCAGTTTCTGCTCATTGGTTAGATGTAAATATCTTCATCTGACTCTTCCAGCTGCTTTTTGGGCTCCTTAGAGAGCAGCTGTGCTAGGCTACTGTCTGCCAGCATACCACAGCATCAGTAACTGTGAGGCCCCAGGGCCTTTCAGTTTGAGCTGGCTCCCAATTTGGACCTGTCACTAGATTCCCTTTCCCTCAGGCTCTTCTCCATAGTTCCCTGCACGTTTCTTCAGACAGGAACAATTTTGGGTCAGAGTTTTTTACTGTGGGATGGCAATCCCATCCCTCTACTTCATATTCTTTCCCTCCACTGGAAGTGGACTCTACAAGTTCCCACTTCCCACTGTAGAGCACTTCATTAAAAGTTCCTCCCTTTGAGTCCTGAGAGTCTCTCACCTACCTGATCTCTGGTACATTCGAGAGGGTCCTTCAACTTCCTACCTCCTGAGGTTGCCTATTTCCAGTCTTTTTGCTGGCCCTCAGGGCTTCAGTTCCACTATGTTCACAGCAGCCTTATTTGTGATAGCCAGAAAGTGGAAACAACTAGATGTCCCACAATGGAAGAATGGGTAGAGGAAATATAGTTCATTTACACAATGGAATATGACTCAGCTATTAAGAATGAGGACATTATGAGATTTGCAGGCAAATGGATGGAAGTAGAAACTATCACCCTGAGTAAGGTAACTCAGACCCAAAAGAATATGCATAATAAATACTCACTAATAAGTGAATATTAGCCCAAAATGTACAGAATATCCAGGACACAACCTACAGGACTCAAGAAGGATAACAAGCAGAAGAACCAGAATGAGGATGCCTTAATCCCACTTGGGAGGGAGAAGAAAGCAATCACAGGTAGCAGAAGGAGGGAACGACCTGGTTGGGAGAGGGGAGGAGGAGGGGAAGGGAGACATGATCAATTTTTACCAATCTTATTTATATTTTCAAATAAATACTTTTTCTTTCTTGTTGGTTTAGAATTCTCTATATAAAGTTTTTTTCAACATATTTTCCCTCCAAATCCTCCCTCATCTCAGCCTACATCCATACCTACTTCCCTACTTTCCAATTTTGTCAATTTTTATTTAAAAACTTACCAACTGACTTATAATTCTGCTGTTGGGCCATTCACTAGAGTGTGGTTGACATACCATATTCCAGAGCCTTAAAAATTACTGACATTCTCATTCTAGTAGCCAAAGTCTGTCCATAGATGCTCACTTTTGGACACTCATGAGTCTCTTTTTATTACATGCTTGAATACTAAATATCTTAACCTTTTGCAGGTCACAAAAACTGGTGTAAGTTTATGAACTAGGTTATTTGTTATGTCTATAAGATACTGTTTTACTCTAGTCTTGTTGACCTATGTCTTATACAGTCTTTGCTCCTTATCTTCTGCAATGATGCTTGAGCCTTACTGTAAGAAACTTTGGTTTGTGTTCCATCAACCAAAGAACATATATGGGTTGGACCTAGGCCTTCCTGCCCATATGTAGATGTGCAACTTGACCTTCATGTGGGTCCTGAACAATTACAATGGGAGCTATCCTAAAAGCTGTTGCCTGTATGTGGGATACGTACCACTAGCCGGGCTGCCTTGCCTGGTTTCACTGGGAGAAGAAGCACCTAACCTTGCAGAGACTTGAAATGTAAAGGTTGGGGGATCCCAGGGGATCCCCACCTGCTCAGAGGAGAAGGAGAAGGGGGAGTGGGAGAAGGATTGTGAGAGAGGGTGACTGGGAGGGTGGCAGTGAATGGGATATAAAGTGAAAAAGTGTAATATTTTACAAATACATATTATTTTATTTATATATTTATAATTTTATTATATAATATATATGTTAAAGAAAAAAGATACTTTGGGGAACAAGTGTGAAGTAGATCTCCAAGTCATGTCTAAACAATCCTCTACACTTAGATCTCATGTGAGTTTCTTTTTGTTTGTTTGTTTTTTTGTTTTTGTTTTTGTTTTTGTTTTTGAGACAAGGTTTCTCTGTGTAGCCTTGGCTGTCCTGGAACTCACTCTGCAGACCAGGCTGGGCTCGAACTCAGAAATCCGCCTGCCTCTGCCTCCCAAGTGCTTGGATTAAAGGCGTGTGCCACCACCGCCAGGCTTCATGTGAGTTTCAATGTTAGCCATTATGCACCAAGAAATTTCCCCGATGTGATCTAGGAAAAACACTCATGCAGACTCTGATCTTTTTCATTGTCAATATTTTTTCATTATATTAATTTTGAGTTTATTTCTGTTTTTCTTATTCCTTAGACAAATTATTTTATTATTAATTTGAGACATCTCTGAATTTTAATATAATCAGTTATAAATATATGCTTACCTCAAGTATCTTCAATGTATTACAGAAGTTCTATTTGTTATCATTTGTAGAGTGAATCTGAATGCACTAATATTTGATGTATACATGTTTGTAAGTCTTCTGACTTCTTGAAAGCATGTTCAATTTTATAGCTACTCTGTTTATGTGTGCAGGGTAATTTAGGCTTAGGAAAAGCTTTATCACATTTGAATATAGTTTCCTCATTTGCCTCCAGAGACCACTTACTCATAATGACATCTTCAGTCTTCAATTTGTATCGTTGCTTGTGAAATGAGATGACAAATAGTTACATCTCATTTGGCAATTCTGTCAACCAGTCTGCATCTTTTAATTGGAAATTTTAGACTATTTGAACCTACTTGAGAAAAACGAAGGGAAATATGTCAACATCTACATGTTGTAATAAATGAGTTGACTCCATAGAACTCTAGTAGTTTAGGGAATAATAGCAAACATTATCAAATAAGATTTCAATAAATTATGAAGCTCAAACATAATAAATGAACCAACATGGTGATGAAACAGATGACACTGTGAGAAAATGTCTTTGCCAGCCATTCATTTGATAAAGTACTAATATCCAAAATCTGTATGAACTCAGGAATAAACACCAAATGAGCAAATGATCCATTCAATAGATGGACAAATCAACAGACCAGATGCTTTCTATATGAAGACATAAAAATAGCAAATAAATGCAAGACAAACTGCACAATCTGTCTAGCCATCAGGGAAATGCAAATCTCAACTGCGATGAGATTCTTTCTCACTGCAGACATAATGGTTTTTGTTAAGAAAATAGCAATAGTTTGTGAGAATAAGGATAATAAAAGTAATCTTTATATAATTTTGTTGGAAATATAAAATTTCTGTATCCAGTCTTGGAATACATGTGTTATTTGCATTGTCTATTCTGGTTCATACACAAAAGTGTAAATAAAAAGCAAACCACAATTTGATGCACTTATATCACTCCTGTTTATACATTTAAGGGATAAAACTTGAACTGAATCAATACCCAACAATAATAAATACATATGGAGTCCATTAAGGAAGTATGAACAATAACAAAGTTGCCCAATTTTTTAAGTACCTATCAAAAAATGAAAGAATAAAAAATAAATATATGTATATGTATGTCTGTGTGACTCAGAGTGTATGTGTGTGTTTCATGTCTGTTCACGTGTATTTTGTATTATTACCCAAACATACAGTAGGATGACAATATGTTATCTGAAGCAATAGTAATCATCATAAAATCACATAAGAAAAATAACCTTGATTCAGGAATATGGTATAATTTTCTATTGTATAGAAAGATGAAAAGGTAATGAAAGAAAACCAAAAGATATTATAAAGGAAGCAGTCAGATTCCAAGTGAAGGAAAAAAAGACAAAAATGTTAATGTAAATATGACTAAGGTAGCCTAAATGCTAATTTCAATAGCATATTAAAGCACGTTCTTCTACATAGTTCTGGGCAATAAAGTTATGTAGAGTGGTAAATTTTTAACATGCCATACATCATTGAAATACAGATAGGAAATGAAGTCTGGTACATCTTTTAATATAGTTTGCTGATTAAAACAGAAAATATTCTTTTAAAATAAACATCAGCCAAGAAAACTGGTATCACTTTAACATAGTTTTTAACACATTAATTTAACATCTGTGTAATCAATATAAAAAAGTTTTATAGAATCAGAGAACTTCATTCAGAAATGGCTTAAAGGCATTAGAACTCCAGTAAATATTCACAACGTAGATCTAGAAAGTTTGTTTGAAAACAAAATATATGAAGGCACAATAATATGAAGTTACAGTAATTTTAGAAATTGTAGGAGAGCAAGAAGAGAAAAATAGCATTAGAATCACTAGCTACAACGTCCCAAATTAATTCATTTTTTTTTAATGCAAGGAAAGGTATATTCTAACTTATAATTTCACTTTAATTTATACGTGACATCAGAGCAGAAGACAGACAAACGGAGGGAAGGTAAGTGGGTTTTTTAAAATAATTAATATTTTCATTATTTCTTTAAGAATTCCATACAGCATATTTTAAAATTATTTTTCAGATCGTGTTCCTTGGGGGTGGGGTGGCTGGCTAAAAGGGTTTATTTCAGTTTCCAGTCTATAATCAAGCATGGAGGGAGGTCAGAGTGGAAGCCCAGAGGCAGGAACTGAAGCAGCAACCAAGGAGGAATGCTGCTTGATGGCTTTCTCCTTATAGTTTGCTCATCCTGCTTCCTCCTTCCCC
>NW_022196915.1:70206026-70226186 GCF_008632895.1 Mastomys coucha
TGCCTCTGCCTCCCAAGTGCTAGGATTAAAGGCGTGCGCCACCACCGCCCGGCGAAAGATTTCTTTTTAAAGTTAGAGGTTTTCCTAATCCAGATTCTCTGTGTTGCTCTAGTGTTTTGATCTATAGATTTTTTTATTTTTATTTATTTATTTATTTTTGTGACTATAAATGTTTTCTAAACTATTACTTGAGACAATTCTTCATTTAGGTTTTTCTTAATTTTTGAGACTTTTGTAGTTGAGTAATGTACTTATATTATTCATCATTTTCATGGTTTTCTCTTCCTTTACTCAAACTATTCCTATGTCTGCCCACTCCCTCTTAAATTTATGATCTCTTCTGTAAATGTAATTAGAACATTTTATATATATATATATATGTATATACATATATATATAATGTATATATACATATAGTGACATTGACTATATATACGAAGATAATGGAGAAAGCAAGAGTGAAAGAGAGCATTTTGAGTTGCTAATATATGCACAGATTTAGAATACATGAAATTAGAGCATGTATCAGGATATTGAGGAGATTAGTCTTTGAAGAAAAATAATTCTTGCTCTCTCAGTGGTTACTAATTGTCTGAAACTGTTTTTCAAATGGGGAATTGACAGAAGTTATGAAATATCTCCCATCAACATTGTCATGTTGACTAGAATTTTCAATATGAAGAACTTGTTTCTGAAGCCAAATTGTTTGCATTCCATGAGTTCACAGTCTCTTTAATGTTGAGCAGACATTCTCTAATAGAAGGTATCCCAATCATTTTGCACTTCAAATATTTTGTTCCCTTATTCATGAACCTTAAACATAAAGTCTGCATTAGAGCTGTACCAAATGGATCTTGGCTCTCTAGGTTTGGATAATCTCTGTAGTTAAACCATAGTTATATGTCTCTAGAACTATTTCTATGTGCTGCAAGGTAGCCAACAATAACACTTCTGATTGAACAGGCCTTAAGTCTAATTAGGAAGCTGTTGATTTCCTCCAAGATTAAAGTGTCTTTATTTTACCATTGAGATTATATAACTTGGGTGGCCATTGTTTGAGATTTTAGAATTTATAGCTGAGAAACATAGGTAGTATAAAGACAAAAGAGTAAATGAGAGAGCGGACTCTGAGTAGTAGAAAGGAAGGGTAATACTGAGTGAAACAGAAGAGACAACACTAAGAACTTTTGAAAAACCCATGGGGAAACATCACTTTAGGAGCTTAAAAAATACATGTGAAGTATATATATATATGTGTGTGTGTGTGTATATATGTGTGTGTTTGTATGTGTGTGTGTGTGTGTGTGTGTGTTTGTGTGTATGTGTGTGTGTGTGTGTGTGTATAATCTAAATATAGTTTCACTGTACATGGTGAGAAGACTTTCCAAAGAGTCAAATACAAATGAACAAAAGCTACAGTACCAGACATGGAAAGTCTTTCCTCAAATTTTTCAAACTGCTTGTCAAGGACATCAAAAAGATTCCCTCAGCATGTACACCCTTGCTATGACCTTAGTTGTTACCCTGAACTTGAAATTAAGCCAAATGATGAAGTCACTACACACATCAGACACAGGACTTGGATAAACTAAGTATATGGAAGCCAAATACTGGATGATCATCAAGTATCATCATATGTAATCTGTCAAGAAAATCAATAAATTCCAATTTCCTTTAAATATAAACAAGAAAAAAATCTACAATATCTTTATTCCACTTCAATATTTTAGCCTTGTTATATTCGTGAACCAATATACTCCACAGTTAATACATTTGATTCTTGCTAAGAAAACAATAAATAATCACTTTGCAAATTCAAGTGCCCACTCTTTTGCATAGCCTCCAATGATACACACTCTTGGGAATGGAAAGGTGTATGGAGACAGAAAAGTGAGACCTATTCAAAGACACACAGGGATTCGGTATTAGGTAGACTAGGCTCTTTCTGGAGAAGCCTCAAACCCTTGGAAGAATTGGTGCTCCTTATATACAGTTGATTAAAAGGGGGTTTACTGCATATAGTTGGCCAAGGAGGCAGAGTTGTTACATGCAGGTAAGTAAGGAAGCAAATTTTTGGTATACATATGGATGAAGTAGACAGATTTATCTAACCTTGATAGGAACAGTCTTTGTGAGTAGTCTTGGGGCCATACATATCCAGGAGAAAGCTATACTGGGATTTGAACACACTATTGACATCCACACATAGACCAGAAGGGAAGGTTTGCAATTTCCCTCTGAACCTCCCAGAGTGGAGATTGTGGTGCGTGGCAACTTTGCAAATTTTCCATGGGTTTGAAGCTATGAACCTTTCCATGGCCAGCTTAAGTCCAAAACTTAACTCACTCAGGATTTTACATATTCCAGACTTCTTCTGCCTCCCTCACTCATTGGTATTACTTTTCCCTTGATCAACTGGACAGCACTGTTTCCTTATTCTAATTTCCTAGAACAATGTAAGACAAAAATTAGAAGTCATCTGTTAGTTTTACTAATGGGGAAAAAAAGATGCCTTTCTTTGGTTTTAGAAAAAGTGGTGGTAAATTGTGGAGACTATGAGTTTGGTAACTCTTTTTAGTCTGAAAAATGAGAAGATTTAGAATTCTAGTGCCTTAAAATCTTAAAAATATAGAAAAGAATGTAGAGGAAGCTCATTATATAGACACAACTGACAAATCTTTTGGGAAGAGGGAATCCAATGTAACCAAATGCTTCCACCATATTGGCCACACGAAACAGTTGTGGGCTATTTTCTTGATTGATTGATGTTGCAAGGGCTAGCCTACTGTAGGTAGTATTAACCCTAGAAATATGGTCATGAATTATTTAATGAAGCTGTTTAAGCAAGGCATTAGAAAATAGCTTGTAGGCATCTCTTCATTGTATCTGCTGTAGTTCTGCCTCTAGATTTCTGCCTTGAGTTCATGAGTTCATATCCTGAGTTTCTTTCATGATGGACTGTGATTAAGACATGTGAGGCAAATAAACCTTTTTATTTCCTATTGTGCTTTTGCTCATACTTCTTGAAACTTTAGAGAAACAAACTAATAAAGATAACTATGATGTGTAAATATGAATATTAATTATTTAGAGTTACTTGTACTCAAATAAATAGTATCTGTGCTGAGTGTAAGAAAAGGATACAATGATATCCTAGTTGTAACAGAATTACCCACTAGTAATTTTGCGAAATACCTCAACACAAGTGGACAGAGGAATGCAGTCTGGTTAAAGTCTACTTTTCATTTCACAGGGTATCTTCTGTCTTTGCCCTTCACAAGGTATAAATGTTTAGGTGAAAACCACTCTCTTACAAGAATACTAATTATATTTAGGAGTCACAAACTAATCATGTTCCAGAGTCCCCTTCATCCTAACACTATCACATTAACACTTCACTTTTGACAGCAAATTTTAAAAATTAAATATTTGTTAAATAGTAACTATTATGAATAAGTTGGCACTCTGGTAAGCAGAACTTGATTTTTTTTTTCTGAATTAGGTTCCTTTTGTTTTTGTAAAAAGTCACCACAAGTGTCATGCTGTACTCTAACATGGCACAAACAAGATTGCATTTGTGTGGATCCAATGTTCCAAAAATATCTCAGTGAATAAAAATCAAGATGCTTGCAAGACCCTGTTCTCTCTACAGACTCAGAATGATTAATTTCCTTAGATAGACAGCTTATTTTTTCCTTTCTCTTCAGAAGGAGTAATGTATATCTCCAGTTTCTTACTTTTACATTCACATCTGTCTCTGGTCAGTTAGAAAATGCTAAACACTTATGTTTATAAATAGGTAGCTCAGAGTGGTTTCCACATTCACACCTTTTATTTAATCACAATCTCAATGGGTCTTTTGACATTCGATATAAGTTAATAGGTATTTGAATTGGAGCATGGATATTTTTATGAACTATTATTCCATTAACCACATAGTCTAAGAAAGTATAAGTGTGTGGAAAAAAACTGCCTGTGAAAGAGTTGAAAGTGCAGCCTCTATATAAGCTATTTGTCTGTTGCTGGAGTAATGCACAATGATCAAAAGCTACCTATAGAAGAAAAGCTTTTGACTAACAGTTCCAGAAGGAGAGGTATCCATTATGGTGTGGAAGAGCAGCAACAAGGAGATGTCAGGAGCAGGAACAGAAAGCTGAGAGAATGTTGACATACTTATTAATAAATCCTGGCTGCGGATTCACTACCTGCCTAAGTGCTTTATGTTCCCAAATGAAAGGCATACGTACAGCCTGTATATTTTAATATACCTTAATGAGCACAATAGCTGGGTCACTGCCTAACCTCCATGTAGTTCATCCCGAGTTATTGCTTACTAATTCTATATTCTATCTTGGCTAATCTGGACCTAGAGGGCTCCTCATCTGGGTTGCAGTTTGGACCAAGCACTCTCAGCTCCTTTAAGTGGTGGTCATGCCTCTCTGTCCAGCACTCTTCTCATGGAGTCTCTCCTCTCTTCCACACTCTGGCAGCAAGAAAGATTTCTCCTTCTTCCTTGTCCTCCTGGTCCCAAGCCTAGGAAATCCTAAAATCCTGCCTCTGCTGTACCCAGCTACTAGCTGTTGGCATCATTATTTACCAATCAGAATGCACTGGAGGCAAGTTCCCAGAAGCTATGTGCAGATACACTTATGTAAGCTGATTTTGTGGGAGGATAATTAGTCTTCTTAATATAAGCAAATACAAGAGATCATGTCTTTAACTATTATCACAGAGCACACACATACACAATCACGCAAACACAATCACACACAGAGATAGATATATAAGTAGAGAGACAGACAGACAGATACACACACATACAGAGAGAGAGAGAGAGAGAGAGAGACATAGACAGAGACAGAGAGACAGAGAGACAGAGAGACAGAGAGACAGAGAGAACTTGAAATAGGAAGAAAATGTTATCTTCAAAGTCCACCCCAGGGACACACCTCCTGCATCAAGTCAGCATCTCCTAAACTCCCCTAAGCAGAAATACAATCAGGCACCAGATATTCAAGTGCTTCAACCTATAGGAGATAGTTCTCATTTAAACCATAACAATTGCAGATAGGTCTCCTAAATACTACTTTTATATAGTGTAAGTTAAGCATAGCTCACATTTTGTTAAGAAAAAAAAAATTTCCACTTTCTTTCTACATTTTAAAACTTGATCCTGGGAGAAGAATGTACATGGTTCAGTTTTCTGAGAGATTTAGCTCAGCAAGACAAAAGACTTTAGGAATTTGAAATCAAAGGATATGTGAAAACATGCCATTTAACAGAAAATCTGGGGTTAATACACTGAAAACCCAGCCTAGAAAGAACAAAGTCAAGAAGAAATCAAGGGCTAGAGGAAGATACCAGAATCAAGAATATGAAGCAAGAGATCAAATCTGAAAGAAGATGAAGGTTTTAAAAAGCAACAAAGAGGTCACTGGAATAACCTGAAAATCAAGCAAGAAGCTCTGAAAAGCACAGGGGATAGCTGAAGTGCTTCTCAAATCTACATTTGGTGTGTGAATGGGCAGCGTGCCAGCCCAAAAGACTGGTGCAGGAGCTTGGCTGGGATTCCTTTTAATGGTATGGCTAAAGAGGCGCATCCTCAATGAATGTCATTTAACCAATAAACAGAACATGCTGCTCAGAATTCATTGGAGCATTTTCTAAAGCTTTCCTGGATGCCGACATTAGTAATTTAAACTGTTAAAGAAAAACAAACAAACAAAGGAATAAATGGGGCATCTTGTACTTTATTCAAGTATGTTTTTCAGTTCTTAAGAATTTTTTTAATTAATTAAATAACCACAAGTCTATTTAAGGTAAATCTTACAGTGTACATAAAATGTGTTTTATGTTAATCACAGAGAATAGATATATTGGGTTACTGTTTTCTAATTCTTTAAGAGAATTCATGTGAAGTGTTCTTTTTTATTAATTATTTGATATATTTAGATTTCAAATATCATCTCCCTTCCTGGTCTCCCCTCCACAAGTCCCCCACACCATCACCCTCCCTTTAGCCTAAGGAACTAAGGCTAAAAGGCGGTTCTCCCACCCACCCCACCTCACACTTAGAGCATCTCTCTTCTCGTGGAGCATCAAGCCTCCATAGGATCAAGCACGTCTCTTTCCCACTGAGACCAGACAAGGTAGTGGCAGAGTCCACAGACCAGCCCATTCATGCTCTTTGATTGGTGGCCTAGTTCCTAGGAGTTCTGAGGGTTCTAGTTAGTTGATATTGTTGTTCTTCATATAGGGTTGTAAACCCTTCAGCTCCTTCAGCACTTCCCCTAATTCCTCCATTGGGGTCCCTATTATAGTCCAATGGTTGGCTGTAAGTATCTGCAACTGTCTCCTTCAGGTACTGCCAGAGACTTTCAGAGGATGGCTATGCCTGGCTCCTGTCTGCAATCACATCTTGGCATCAGCAATAGTTTTGGGGTTTGGTGCCAGCAGATGGGATGGATACCCAAGTGGAGCAGTCTCTGGATGGTCTTTCCTTCAATCTTTGCTTCATTTTTTGTTCCTGCATTTCCTTTAGATAGGAACAATTCTAGGTCAAATCTTTGAGATGAGTAGGTGGCCCCATCCTTCAACTGGGGTCTGTTTATCTACTGTAGGTGGTCTCTTCAGGTTCTATCTCCCTGCTCTTTGGCATTTCAGCTAAGGTAATCTCCATTGGTCCTAGAAGCCTCTCACATCCCTGCTGTCCAGGAATTACTAGTGGTTCCCTCATCCCCAAACCCACATTGCTGAGCATTTCCATTCATTCTTCTGGCCCTCTTGGCTTCTCTCTCATCTCCCCTCATACCTGATCCTGCTCTCCTTTTTCTCCTCTCCATCTTCTCTCCCACCCAGGTCCATCCCTCCCTCTGTTTTATATTGTCTGTGAGTTGTATCATGGATAATGTAAATTTTAATTTTAATGTATTATAAAACACTAAGAATTGTCTCAGCATTAGAAGAAATAATAAAGGTTGAAGTTGTTTTGCTCGCTAGCCACCTGTCCAAATGTTAAAAAAATCATATAGTTTTTTTCAGGCTCATATGTGTCTATCCTTTATGCTGAGATTTTATATCGTATTTACTATATTACTATATCATTGGCATTTGAAATAACTCCACTATAAAAGGACCACTGAATATGCAATTTAACCTTCAAATATTATTTAAATCTTGAAATATGTTTATACATATATATTTAGATATACATACATGCATACACACACGCACATATATATACATATATATATAATCTAATACTTTGTGAACATGTCACATTATTTTAACTTCATAGCTAAAATTTAGAAAACATTAATCTTAATATTAAAGTATTATATATTTTAACATTAAAGCATTATAGGCTATGATACACATTACCATTCTAAACATCAGTACAAAGAGCATGGTATTATTTAAGATTATAAATTTATTCTACATAATTTTCTCCATAAAGGAAAACAAATGTCTAGTTGGATATTTAAGGTAATATTTTAAGTAATTTTTTAATTCCTATTTTATGAAATTGTTTTATATCTTATGCTAAATTCCTTGCCTTATTAATTAATGTTTCTTCAGTATACTGCCATCAGAAGAAAATAATAGTGACAACAGTGATCTTTGTCAGTATTTGACCAAAAAAAGAGAAAGTATGATTTCAAAGATGACATTGTGTTAAAAGAGTCACTTTTGTCAGGAACCACTTAACATTTTATACATTTATAAATGAATGGTAGGTAAACCAATCCTAGAGCACCCAGAATGCAATACAAAATGAGTGGAAGATAAATGCTTTGCCCTAATTACTTTAGACTGTATATGAGTATACTGTATACTGTGTTTTTTCATGAAAATATTTTTAAAATATTGTTTAACAGTATCTGGTTTAAAAGAACATTCTCTTTAGAAGCAGTTGTCATTTTAAATAAAATGAAGTGTCATATTCAGGAATGATCTATAGTGTCTGGTGATGAGGCAGGGGAATAGCTCCAGGTTCTAGGAAAAAGTAATAGGATAATAAAATTTTTTGCACTGGAATCAGTGTGTGCTTATTGAAAGTCCATCCTTAGGTGAGACAATTTTATTATCATTGGAGATATAACTGTGAGCATGCAAAGCATTAGCTGCACCTTTATTAGATGTGAAGAAAAAAGTAACATACATCATGCTAAAATAACTTCAAATCTTACTATGCATGTGAGATTTCAGTGGGTTATTAAATGTAAATTCAAAGAAAATTATTTAAAAGCCTGTGAAAAAGTGATATATTTAGGGCTAACTATTTGACATTTGATAATCATTTAGGAAGTCCCTCCTTGGGGAAGATTAACCCTCTTTCTCCCAGCAGTCTTTAATTGCAAGAACTTTTCATTGGGGTGGGAGCCTGTTGCGTCCCCTCATTCACATTAGCATATTGACTGGTATAGTCACTTTTCTGGTCCTGTCTAATTAGCCTCAGTGTAGGGATTTATAGATGGTACACCCTTGCTGTATAGAGGACAGAATCTCACATCCTTTCCTGTGCCTTAATGTTTCTTGAGTCATTAGGTGTAAGGATTGTTGTAGATGCATCAGTTGGGGTTGAGGAACAAAATGTCACATTTTTCTTATGACAAGTTGGAGATTTCTGTAGTTGTCCCTGTCTGCTGCAAAAAATAAGTTTCGTTGATGAAAGCCAAGCGCTCCATTGACACTGAGTGGATTTTTAATTCAGTTAGGAATTATTCTGGCTTTCTTAAGTGGCAGTTGTAGGTTCTCCTCCCAAGGGTTATGGCTTCAATAGCCAGAGGTGGTTCCTTAGGTTTTCACTGGGCAAGATTGCCTTCTGGTTTAGGAGGTCTTAAGGCTAATTAGACAGCTGTTGGCTACCAACAAGAATTGTATGCTATTATTGGATCGTTAAGGTTATCTTGCTGGGGAGTTCATTGTTAACACAGTAAGCAGCACTGCAGCACACGTCTTTCATTTTAATAATCAGTTTATTATAATTTGACAGTACTTAATTCTAATATTTTCCTCTCTATTAATTAGCTACAACTCTTTTTAAAACATCATGGCAAAATCACTAGTTATTTCCTATTACATTTAAGTATAAATTACCACATCATATTTATTCTATCTTATTTAGAAAACAAAACATAATGATAATGATTTATAATCATCCTGCTTTGTAAGGAAACTAATTCATTTGTTTGAATATTTTTGGCCATTACCATTTAAATAGTTTTCTATTAGCAAATCTTTGTTCACTGACCACTTATTTTTTATTTTGCTTGAATCCATGTCTGAATGTTTGCTATTTCATGAAGCAATGTTTCATTTTGTGCTTATTGTTTTTTTTTGTCATTAAAGTCACCTGGGAAGAAAACATCTCCATTGAGAAAGTACCTCATTCACATCTAGGACATTTTCTCAATTTATGAGTGATATGGAACACCATAACCATCAGAATATGACAACACTGGTAAGTGTCTTAAGTTGTATGAGAAACCAAGCTGAGCAAAGTCACCCCGTGATCTCTGGTTCACTTCATGCCTCTAGGTCCCTGCCTTTTTTCTTCAATGATGGACGCTAACCTGAAAGATATAATAAATGTTTTCTTCCCAGAATTACTTTTGGTACTGGTTTTCTCTGTGCAACAGAAATAGAACCAAAAGATGTTTCCCATTAATTATTGATATTATTTTCTTATTTCTTAAAATATAATTTTCACTTGCATTCACTGAGCATATACTATGAGCTAAGTATGTGCCTTAAGTTGTATGAGAAATCAAGCTGAGCAAAGACACTCCGTGATCTCTGGTTCACTTCATGCCTCTAGTATATTGTTTGTTCTAACTATGGAAAAGATAGTATAATAAACACTGTATGGCTAGAGAAAAAATAATTATTCCTCCTCAAATCTCCAAACCCAGATACATGTAGTTACGAGACAAGAAGGAGGTTGTTCTCAATTGAAAAATCAGTATATTTGAATTTAATAAAGAAGAGCAGAGATCTACATCTGTGAATCAACATGGTGGAAGGAAAGAACTAATACCTGTAGTATATCCCCTGACTTCCACAACCACCATTACATCACAAACAGAGATACACTAAATGAGTAAGTATAACTGATAAACCAATAACATTACAGAAGTTCATCTCTAAAAGGAACTGTACAACATAGGGAAAAGAGAAACACAAAGAATAAGAATTGAGACTTGGCAGGGCAGTGGTGGCACAGGCCTTTAATCCCAGCACTTGGGAGGCAGAAGCCGGCAGATTTCTGAGTTCGAGGACAGCCTAGTCTACAGAGTGAGTTCCAGGACACCCAGGACTACACAGAGAAACATTGTCTTAAAAAAAAAAAAAAAAAAACCCAGAATTGAGACTTTAACAGAGTCCAGAAGCTCAAAGGTTGCATATTAAAACCTAATGTGTTAGTCCATGTCTTAATTGCTTTCATGGTATTTTATTTCAAATATTTTAAAATATCAAATACTTAATACTCAATAGCTGAACATGCATATAGTTTTCCTTGTAATAAAATCGTTCTGCCTTTTATTATGGCTTTCTTTTTTAGCTTTCTGTCATTTCAATGTATTTTTAAAAGTACGTGATGTGAACATTCTTCATCATTGTACTTATTTCTGTCTGAAATAACTCAACATACTTTATGAAAAACTGAAATTAGAGGAAAATTTCATGCAAATTTTGAATGAATATGTACAACATTGATTGTATTTATTTGATCAATTATACATGGCCATAAGCATAATAGTAATTTCAAGAAATAGACATTGTTCCCAGTAGTTTCTCATGAATATTTCATAAATTATTGGAAATGTTATTTCTAAGACTTCATAGGTATCTTGTCATCCTCATACAAATTGATAAGTCTTCATTTTGAAATTATGGCTCACTTGATAGGAAAGCCCAATTTTTCACAAATTGAGTGAGTTGTTTTATAGGAAGACTAGAATGTTTGAATAGGAACAGGACCATTAAAGCACTTTATGTTCCAACCAAGTCATGTTAAAAGAGATGTAACTCATTGTATAATGTTTTCATACAGATATCAGAATGTCACTTCATGATACATATGGAAATTGATAGGTTATTGAAACATTATTTGCTTTCTTTATCATTATAGATTATTATAATGCTTACCAGAAATTTTCAGACAAAAATATTGATATGCTCAAAAATCAATAGTTAATAAATATAGAAAAAATAAGAAAGAGAAATATATTCTATTTCAACTATGTATATACTTCTGTATATATCATATACAGAAATACACACAATTTGAATATTTATTGGTAGCTAGTAGCACTAAGAAGGAAAGAACAGAAGATACAAATTTATATGTATCTTGACTGTTATATGTCAAGAGAAAGAAAGTGGTAAGAAGTAATTATTATACAACCTAGGGATCCATCCCATCTGCAGACACCAAACCAAGAAACTATTGCTGATGCCAATAAGAGCTGTCTGACAGGAGCCTGGTATGGCTGTCCCCAAAAAGGCTCTACCAGAACCTGACCAATACAAATGCTGATGCTTGCAGCTAATCATTGGAGCACCCAGATCCCAATGGAGGAATTAGTGGAAGGACTGAAGGAACTGAAGGGGTTTGCAACCCAATAGGAAGAACAACAATATCAACCAACCAGACCTCCCAGAGTTCCCAGGAACTAAACCACCAATCAAAGAGTTCACATGGAGGGACCCATAACTCCAGCTGCATATTTGGCAGAGGATTGCCTTTTCTGGCATCAGTGGGAGAGGAGCCCCTTGGTCCTGTGGAGGATTGATGGCCCAGCATAGGGGAATGCAAGAGCAGTGAGAAGGGAGTGAGTGGGTGGGTCAGGGATCACCCTCATAGAAGCGGGGGGCAAGGGGAGGGAATAGGAGTTTTGTAGAGGGGAAACTGAGAAGGCTGATAAAATTTGAAATGTAAATAAATAAAATAACCAATAAAAATTTAAAATAGCCAGGCAGTGGTGGCATGTGCCTTTAATCCTAGCACTTGGAAGGCAGAGGCAGGCAGATTTCTGAGTTCAAAGCTAGCCTGGTCTACAGAATGAGTTCCAGGACAGCCACAGCCAGGGCTACACAGAGAAATCTTGTTTCAAAAACCAAAATAATAATGATAATAATAATAATAATAATAATTAAAATTAAATAATAAAGTTGAATATGTAATAGAAATGCTTGACCTTTCATACTTGCAATTGTTTGAATATTCTTGGTCAATCAAGAGTGTCAGTATTAAGAGGTTTGGCATTGTTACAGTAGGCATAGCCTTGCTGGAGGGAGTATGTCACTGTAGGGGTGGGTTTTAAGGTCTCCTAGTCTCAAGTTCTGCCTAGTATAGAGCAGAGACTCCCCTTGGCTGCTTTTGGAAGTCAGTCTATTTGTGGCTACCATCAGATCACGCCCCTTACAGTCCCATGTCTGCTTGTAAGCTGCCATGATTCCCACCAAGATGACAATGAACAGAACCTCTGAAACTGTAAGCCAGACCCAATTAAATATTTGCCTTTGTAAAAGTTGCCATGGTCATAGTGTCTCATCACAGCAATGAAACCCTAACTCAAACACTATTTGTTACTGTTATTTTACTATCTGTTCAACAAAGGATGTTCTATTGCAGCAAAGCTACATAAGAAAGTATAGCTTATCACTGAAGGCTTTCATTAGATTCACAAATTAAAATAAAACATAGACAGAGCTCTTACCAGCCACTGGGGAGGAAAACAGACTATGCTATGACCTTATTTTACACATTGTAGCTCATATAATAAATAAAAGCTCCAGGGATGATAGCCTATTATTTTCTGAATTCTGTATACTGAATAGGATAACTAAAGCAGAAATAACATGTGAAACCATTCCAATGGTTTAAAGAATATAAGACTAAGAAAGAAGACACAGATTAATAGCATATATCATAATTATGACAATATATGGCAAGAATGTTTGTTTGGTTCATTACACAGAAGAGTAATTTCTTATGACTATATTATGATATAATGATATTTCATTCTTTACAACAAATAAAGTAACTGAGACCAGTAGTAAATCATAAAATGGTGAGCTCATCATGAACAGTTTGTAGAGACTTGACTCATTATGCATATATTAGCTTTTCGTTTCCAGTTCCAAACTCTTCTGAAGAGAATTGATTCTTATGAAAGCCAATGTAAATCCATCTGAAAGGATAATAAAAGATTACTGTGACCAGGAACATTTAATTTTATTTATTATATTGATATCATAAAACTTTTACTAGAACAACAAATTCACTGACTATGTTTAGATAGCTATCTTTTCTTTTTCAAACTCATCAGGCAGATGTAATATTAATTATGGCTATATTGTCAAAAAACAGAAAGTACAAAAACAAAAGAATTGGTGATATCACAAAAAATTAAGTAGAAATAAATATAATTTTACCACTGAATGAACTATTAACTCACTGAGGTCACAATGAACTTATTTTGAACATACTCATAATGAAAAAATGGCACTATTTAGAAAATATTTGGATTCTGATGGAAATTTTGGCTTTTGACATTTTGCTAACTATTTAATCTTTGTTTTGGAGACACTATTTAGTCATTAGCACATACTAGTTATTCTTATATTTTATCACTTGCATGTAATTTTAAAGTTCATGGCATAGTCAATTTACCTTCTAGAATGAGAATGTAGGGTACACCATTTAGATTTGCATGTTATTATGTGTTCAGTGATGGTAGTAGTATTACAAGGATCCAATAAATTATTACTCACCACTATAATACATATATATATATATATATATATATATATATTATGATTTTTCTCAAAACCTGTTAAAGAAAACACTGTCAAATGATTTCTTAAATTGAGAAGTAGGGGGAAAGAAAACTATAAGAACATTTAATTATGTTTAAAAAAAATTTCACCAGTGTTTCTGCAGGTTATTACCAAAGTTCTTCTCCTCAGCTTCTTTCAGCCTTCCAAAATTAAACAACAGGGGTCAGCTGCTCTGTCCATTGGTTGGGTGGAAATATCTGCATCTGACTCTTTCAGCTGCTTGTTGGGTCATTCAGAGGGCAGCCACGCTTGGTCCATTTTTTATGAGCACTCCATAGCCTCAGTAATAGTGTCAGACCTTGGGACCTCCCCTTGAGCTGGATCCCTCTTTGGGACTGTCTCTGGACCTTCTTTTCTTCAGGTTCCTCTCCATTTTCATCCCTATAGTTCTCTCAGATAGGAATAATTATGGGTCAGAGATGTGACTGTGGGATGGCAACCTCATCAATCACTTGATGCCCTGTCTTCCTGCTGTAAGTAGGCTCTATAAGTTCCCTCTCCCTACTGTCAGACATTTTCATCTAAGGTCCCTCACTTTGAGTCCTGAGAGTCTCTTACCTCCCAGGTCTCTAGTGCTATTTGGAGGGTCCCCCCCCAACCTCCTATTTTCTGAGGTTGCCTATTTCCATTCTTTCTGCTGGCCCTCAGGGCTTCAGTCTTTTTCCCTCACCCAATACCAGATCAGGTTCCCCTTTCCCCCCCACTGCCCCCCCATCCACTTTCCCTCCCAAATTTCTCCCTCCCTCTCTACTTGTGATTGCTTTCTTCTCTCACCCAAGTGGGACTGAGGCATCCTCATTTGGGCACTTCAGCTTGTTGACATTTTTGAGTTCTATTAACTGGATCTTGGGTATTTGTACCTATTTTTATTTTTAGCTACTATCCACTTATTAGAGAGTACATAACATGCATGTCTTTTGGGTCTGAATTACCTCACTCAGGATGATATTTTCTAGATCCATCCATTTGCCTGCAAAACTCAGGATGTCCTCATTCTTAATAGCTGAGTAGTACTCCATCGTGTAAATGAACCACATTTTCTGTATCCATTCTTCTGTCATGGGACATCTAGGTTGTTTCCAGATTCTGATTTTCACAAATAAGGCTGCTATGAATATTGTGGAACACATGCCCCTGTGGCATGGTGATGCATCTTTTGGGTATATTCCCAAGAGTGGTATAGCTATAGAAGACTAATATCTGAAATATCTAAAGAACTCAAGAAATTAATCACCAAAAAAACAAAAACAAAAACAAAAACAAAAACCCAATCAAAGAATGGGGTATAGAACTAAACTGAAAAAAATCACAACTGAAGAATTTCGAATGGCTTAGAAGCACCTAAAGAAATGTTCAAAGTCCTTAGTGATCAGAGAAGTGCAAATCAAAATGACCCTGAGATTCCACCTTATACCAATCAGAATGGCTAAGATCAAAACCTCAGGTGACAACACATGTTGGTGAGGATGTTGAGAAAGAACACTCCTCTATTGCTGGTGGGATTGCAAGCTGGTACAACCACTCTGGAAAGCAATCTGGAAATTGGAAATTGGAAATAGATATACCTGAAAATATTTTTTAAAAGGTAATACATCTGAAATTTATTTAGTGCCTTCTAAATTTCAAGACATCTAGGCAGCATAAGTATATACAGTAAAGTACAATGAAAATTCCTATCAAGAAAAACATATTCTCATTCACCTGTAAATCAGTTTGTTTCAAAAAATTCCTCTGATTTTCTATAGCATTCACATACTTTTTAATGCTAAGAATTTAGTACACAGGCTATTTGGTATAAAATAACTCAGTTTATCCCCAAAGATTATATTATCAAATAATTCTAGAGAATGAGAATCATAAGAATTAATACACTCTTAAAACCAATCTTAACACCTTTGCAGTTAAGGAATGAGGATCTGACTACACTGAAGGTGGCAGTCATTAGTTTTTAAGTGATACATATTTACTAACCACTGCAGAATAAAATGAATGTTTTACTAAAATATTAAAATTCACTCTAAAAAGAAAATAAATTATTTATGCTTGACTATGTTTTATTATTCTAACAGGTAACGGCATATTTTATTTTCTCCTCAGGGAAATTATTGGAAAACTAAGAGAAGGAATAAGATACCCTGTTACTTTCTCTAAGGAGGTTAAAATTTTAAAATAACTAGACATATGTTTCCTTAGGAACTAACAGAATATATTCGACTGAGAAATGAAAATGTAATTACCAGCTCTGCTGAAAAATCAACATCTAGGTAAAAGGAATGATACTCTGTTCTCATAATCAGAACTACAGTGGGACATGGAGTAAATAACAATGGAATATTTAGCCAAAGATAATGACTTAACATAAGTAATTCCCCTTTCTACCTGGACAAAATCCAAATTCATGCTAAATCAATTCATAGCAGATGGTTTAAATCTAGGAAACACTCACTGTCTTACTCTAAACATAATGTGAAAGAAAACAATTCTACTATACTTCACAATGTCATCGATTATTAAATTTGACCTTGACAATATTCACACTGTTCTCTCCAAATTGTGTATTGAATTAACCTTTATTTTTAAAGATATGTATAAGTTTGTATGAGAATAATTTGAGATATCAATACTTGTACATACCTCTGGCTTATTATCAACATTTCATCTCATATATACTTCCATTTCTTTTCCATACTATTTGGTAGTTTTTGTTTGTGTGTTTCATCAGCAATAGAAAAGAAGCATGAAATGAAACTCTTGTCACACACTTGACATCAGAAATGGCAGAAGGAGCTCAAGGCACTGAGGCAGTGGAGAATGAAGCACAATGATGCCCACATTGCTACAAAGTCTCACAGTCTGAGGAAAGTTCTCTTTCTAATAAAATCACAAACTGA
Source organism: Mastomys coucha (assembly GCF_008632895.1). Classification (NCBI taxonomy): domain Eukaryota; kingdom Metazoa; phylum Chordata; class Mammalia; order Rodentia; family Muridae; genus Mastomys; species Mastomys coucha. Next base: position 70,222,766 of record NW_022196915.1, read on the forward strand.
TCTCTTTAGAAAAGTAAATTTCAATTTTTACTCCTATTTTTGATATAGCCAAGTTGCAGACAGTTGGGGATATTTGCATCTGATGAACTTCAATTATAGAGAAAGAAAACTACAACTGAATAAAGTGACTGAAGCAAAAGGAAGGATGTAGTAGAGACAGAAGAGGGTTAAGTATTCAAAACAAAGATGGCTCTGACCTTTTTAGGTTCGTCATGCATGGGAGCATGTGATATTAAACATTTACCTGAGTGTGGATGATTTCATAAAAACATGATACTTCCAACATCATCCAAATGGCACAATTATAGATTTACATTCTATTTCATTTATTTCATATTTTGGGATAATAATATAATTCTTTTTCTCTTTCCTTTTCTTCCCCTTAATCCCAACTTGTTCCCTTTCAAATTTATAGATTTTTTCATTATTGTTGTTACAAAAACATGTAGTTAGACATGTACATTTGTAAATAAACAAGTACAACCTGTTCAGCATGGTTAATACTACTTTTATATATGTTTTCACAGATGAATATGGTATTAGAGAATAATATGTGTTTTCATGGGAAAGACTATTTCCTCCACCAACAACAACATTTACTTCATGAATTAATCTTTTGATGTGTACCTTAGTTAAGACTATATTTTGTATATTATAATATTGTGTTACAAATGAGAATGTAGTTGCCCTCTGGATATTAATTTTCTCTTCTATAGTCATATATCTAGTTGTGTGACTGTTTTATAATTGTATATATATGTACATATATATATATATACTATTCTAATATATATATAATTCTAATATATATACAATTCTAATATATATAATTATATATATACATATATATATATGTTAGAAATCTCCATACTGTTTGCAAAAATAACATTCCTCTTACAGATACAAAATTAGAAAATAAGAATAAATACTGGAAAGTTATGGGGTAACAATGCGTAAGAAGAGATTACTATAAGTTTCAAAACAATTTTGAGGCAGGTTAGAATATTTTTGCTTAAGAAAACAATTAACACCTTTTTAATTTGATAATTACAACTATATTCATGTTCATTACTCAAGATTGTATAAAGGAAAAGGACCAATAAGATGACTATATATATATATATATATATATATGTATATATATATATACTACTTTTATATATGTTTTCACAGATGAATATGGTATTAGACAATAGTATGTTTTATATATATATACATATATGTACATATATGTATATATATATATATATATATATATATATATATAATTACCTCATTTTTAGAACACATTGCAACAGTTATTTTACACACTGGAAAGCTAATAATTGCTCCATCTAGGAGACTGGATACCTCAATATCACCAATCTGGCATTTAAAATCTGGAACATTTCTTGACAGCCTCAGTTCCTCACCAAAGATGGTTACCTGGTTAGTTTGGTTCTTATACCAACAGAAGAACCAATAGTATGAACAACAGTACTGTGTCAACAAACGCAATAGCCTTTTGGGAGGTCGTGAGAGCAGAACAGGAAAGGGGAGAACAAAGCCACATAATCTTCCTTCTTCCACACACTTTTAAATCTGCATACCTGTCATAAGGTGGTCCCCACACCGAGGAGAATCTTTGGAGATCTATTAAGGCCATCAGGCCAATTTTCCAGTTGAAACTCCCTACTCTGGTGCTTCTAGGTCATGGCAAGTTGACATTAAAGCTAATCATCACAGCTATGCATTGGTATTTTGCACCATATCCCTCAAATGTATGTTACAATTCAATAATTACAACTAAGCTCATAGTTACCAAATAATGAAAGATAAGCTATAAATACACATGTTTGGGGTTTTATATTACTTAATAAGTAGTTTTTACAATAAGTTACTTTATTGAAAGCTGGGGCTTTCAATAGCAGGTGAACTGCACACTCATCACACTCATTGTGGACTTGCACACTCATCACACTCACAGTGGACTAATCCCGGCAGACACTGCCCTTCTGTTTCATTGCCTACATTTGGACTGCACCCTCAAGGACAGCACTCATCCTGGTTCCTCAGTTAATCCGTTGGGGTTTCTGCTGTATAACTACACACACTCAACCTTTTCAGGTTCCCCAGTTAGTCCTCTTCTTGAAGAACAGAATTATCTGACTAATGAGTTTGGAAGAACTCCCCATTTGAGCAATTCTGCCTTATGGAGAGTGTTCTGGCTGGCTTCCTCAACTGTGTGGTGAGCTTAAAATTCTGGCAGTGCTTTCTGGAGCCAACTGCAGTTGTCTGCTTCTGGTGACTGAGTAAATAAGTTGGTCTATACTAGGAGATGTTCTCAGATTAGTTTTTCTGTGCTTTTAATCCACGTCCTTTGCTTGTTTATTCAATTTTTCATAGCAATAAAACTCAAAATTTGTTCTCCATCTGCCTTAATTTGTTTTCCATGACCTTGTTCATTCTAAGTCTAGAGAGTAAAGAAGCTTGCTATTCGGGAATTGATTAAAACTCCAACTCTCAGTTCAACTACATTCTTAGATGGGTCTTTTAATGAATATAGTTAATTGTATTTCTTGATCATTTCAGGAGCCAAGAACCATCTTCTAATTTGTGTAGGAACATATAATACATTTTGCACATCTTCATCAGAACTGTGTTTTAATGGGTGTAAGAATGTTTGAGTTAGTGAACGTGTCCTTTAGCTGTCAACTTTGATGATTCCTACTAGGAACAGGTAATGCAAACCTCCGTTATGGTAAACATCTTTGAGCAGGTGGAATACTGCCTAGGGGTTCAGTATATTACACTCTGAGTAGCTCAGTTAGCCATAACAAAATATCATACACAGGGTGATACAGACATTTTTCTTGTCAGTTTTAAAATTTAGTTAGTTATATTCAATGTCCAGCAATATGAGTTCCATTAGATTGATCTTTAATTTGTATCATATTTTATGATCTTATTCAATCTGATTTCTTTTTGTCCTTCACTAGATCCCTTCTTTCTCTAAATAGATCCTGAATCTGCTTTATGTAGATTCAACAATAAGACACTGTTTATAATTTCTTTCTTGTCCTAGCTTAGTTTTCTTATCACACAACTTTATCATCTTGTCTTTTTATTTTTATTTATTTTTTTAAAAAACCTTTTATTGCATTATGATGAGAAAAGTTACATGATTTCAATTTATCTGAATTTGTTAACATTTAAAAACATATTTCAATTAAATATAATTGAATCACATTCTTGTTTCCCTTTTGTACCACTGCTCCTCCCAGAGACCCCCCCTTCAATACCTACAATATATTTTTTGTCATATTTCTTAAAATATATAGAATATTACAGCAATGAAAATAAGTATTATAAAGGTTGTTTGATATAAAACAACAATCAATTTAACAGTCTTATGTAGGTACTTGTCTACAGCAATAGTGAA
>NW_022196915.1:70227991-70253469 GCF_008632895.1 Mastomys coucha
GTCCTGTATCATCATCATGATAAGTGATTTTATATCTGAATCTTGCATTTCCGGTGTAATGGTGTGTCTAGGACTTGCTATAGTGGGAGAATTGGGTTCTGATAATGGCAAGTGACCTTGGTTTGTGTTGTTTATTTTCTTATGCTTGCCCCCCGGCATATGGTTAACTCTGCCCTTGAGAAATCTGACTGGAGCCTGCCTTCCTGGGATCCTGGTTGTGTCAGAACTCCTCAGAATCAAGCTGACTCTCTGATCCTGTGATTCTCATATTGTCTTTTTAATAGTGAAAGGATATTATCTTTCTAATGAGTTTTTATCAACTGATATGTAGGTACACAGAAGGAAGACATTCTTGTGCATAGACTCAAGGTGGTACCAATCCTATGTTACTGGCCCACCTCATCTCCCTTTAGACTCATTTGAGTCAGTCATATGCAATATCAGAAAACAAAGCAGTGATGAATTAAGACTTTTAACATGTAAATTATGAGGAGGGAGCACTTCAGTCCATAGTATGCATTTAATGTCAAATGGATAACTAGCAGGACACTTTTAGTAAATCTTTCCCAAAATAGTTCTTGTACACGTTCAATTCAGTTTCTTTGTGGATGAGTTCATAAAATAAGATTAAATTTAATTTAAGAATTTCTCAAAATTACTTATTGTCAGAATTTTATTACAAAGCTTTCAGTTCATTTGTTGTTGATATGTGCATGCTATGATAATCCTACTTTTGTGCATGATTTGTAATTGTTAGTACAGAATAGAGTTGTGCCTGTGAGTGTGGGAAATAGTAAACACAGCTAGTCAATGAAATATAGGAGTAGGTTAGTAAAAATAACTAATCAATAAAATAACACTTCAGAGCTAGCAGATCAAAATATCTCACATATGATGGTCTTTGCCACTTAACATGTTTTTATTTTGAAGTTTCTTTATGTCAATAAAAGTTCTTTTGATGAAGACAAAGAAGGAAATGAGGAGAGATACTATGAAATAAATTAAAATTTTCGGTTAGTGTAAATAGATTCTAAAAAGTAAGTATCAATAAGTGTTTCCAGAGTGCTCTCACGGAACTGATATTAGATAATAACCAATTGTGTTATACAAATAATAGCCTTAAGTATATTACTTTTTTCATCTAGGTCATTGCAAAGGATACTAGCTTGTAAAGATTAATATACTTCTACAAATCTTGGAATACTATAACACATAAAGGTTACATGTATGTTTCAACAAAAAAATACATTAACTTGTTTGAGTACTATTGCTTAATTGCTCTTAATTTGTACTCCAAGTACTGTATAGAAAACCTTGTAATTCCTAATGATGCTTAAAGATTAATTTATATTTTCAATATTTTCTTATTTCAGGCTGTAATTCTGATTCACAGGAAGATAGAACCATTTTTCTTCTTTCCTATGATTTCATTTTTATTTACTTCTAATACTTATTTACTTAATTAATTGTTTGGGGGCTCACTTATAATTCAGTTCATATTATTATGTAAAAGGAGTAATCTCTCAGTTATAATTATTATAGTTATTATCAGTAGCAGTGGTAGTAGCAGTAGTCACAAGCATCTTCCACACTAATAGAGAGCCTTTGCTGAACCAATGATACAGCATCAATCAAAATAAATACTATTCAAATAGACTGGATAGTGAGGTGAGCAGGTAAAACAGAGCCCATGTAAATAATTTATAAGGCAATGTTCACAAAAAGTGTAATAAAAAAGATAGCTAAAACAAATGTGTTTCATTTGTTTTTAGTTTTCTTCCCAATGTGAGGTAAATAGCCCATAGAATATGTTATTTGGCAATGCTCATAGAAATTATTATTAAAATACGATGTCTGAGAAGTTAAGCTGGGAAACATTTTAATAAATTATTGTATTGTTTTCTTCTTGAATAAACAATATTACAGTCAAAATCAATGCTTTCCTGTTTTCCTTTATCGTACCTCTTAGCACAACTGTTAGAAAGCTGCTGTTATCATCAGCAGTAGGATGTGTCCCCACTCCCCCTCATTTCTCCTCGAGCTACTATCTAAATCTGTCCTGATAGCTCCCACCATGCCTGAAGCTCAACCTAAAAGGAAATGAGAGTAACTAGGATAGTAGAGACAGAAAGTGCCATGAACTTTTCAAGTTTCTTCATGAAAGACACACACACACACACACACAGAGAGAGAGAGAGACAGAGAGAGAGAGAGAGAGAGAGAGAGAGAGAGGAGAGAGAGAGAAAGAATTTCAAAGAAAACTTCTGTAAGATAAGACAAAGCCTATAGTGCTCTTTTATTGATGTACTGTGTGATGCAGCTTTTTATGTTCTCATATCTCCTGTAATAGAAAATCTGACCTGGAGCTACACATAACACCAGCATTTAGAACCATTACAGGCCTTTGTAAAGTGTATTATGCCTCGGTGATACATTCAGAGAAATCCACAAGCATATAAATCTACTATTGCCCTTAAACTATACCTTGGGGTGAGATTTCAAGTTCTCAGGATATGAATGTTTCTTAGCAGGTTAAAATTTTAGAATCCATTGGCTGTTCCTCAAATGAATGTTTGACCTCTCCCTAGACAGGAGCTAGACTGTATAGCAGAATAGCAGAAATTCAGAATTGTTGATTCCATAATAAATAAATTGTGCTAATATTAAAAATATGCATCATGTGTATAAGAATATACACATTGATTATAAGGCTCCTGTATTCACATCCTTTTATTACCTTTTTCCTTTACCTCCAATTACATTTGTAAGTACTTCTTTATCTTTATTGTGCTCAATCCAATAGTCACTGGTCTCTTTTGTCCTGTTTATTTCCAACTAATTGCTACAAAATAAATCATTAGCAAACATTAACTGATAGTTGAAAATTCAAGGAAACTGGACAGTATTCTCTTTTGCTTCATTTTCCTATTTTTTTCAAAAGGCAGACCGATTATTTGAAACATCTGTGCATTTGCCTACTATGTGTCTCATTGCTACTCAGTGCATGAGGTCATAAATAAAAGCAGAACAGGAAGTTTCCAACTCATGGTCCTCTAGAAGCCTTCTGTATTTATTTTTGTTCAGTTTTTAAAGGTATTTTTTTCTCTATGTGTGCTTGTTAACTCATCCATGTGCCTTTATAGGTGTCTGAGCGTTTGTGTGTGCAGGTGTGCTAGTCTGTGCATATACCTGGGAATCTGAGAAAGTCATATGTCATCTAATGCTCTCTACTTGTAACATTGATCCAAGTTTTCTGTCTGAACCTGTGGTTCAATTCTGTGATCTGGGGCTACAAATTCATGGGGAACACATGAGTATAGCATCTTAATTCTGATTTTCATTATTGTGAAGGAAATAATTTTGAAGTCTGAGCCATCTCTCCAGTCATAGTTTTGTTTTGTCAATAGATAATTGCCTCTAAAATGGTATTATATGTGAAAGTTTTTCTTCATTTTATGTGAAAGTTATTTTGATTTGGTTTTGTTTTTGCCTTCTATCAGAAATGTTAAGAGTATACACATGTACCAGAAAATAATATTTAAAAGAACATAAGCTATAAGGCACATTTTCATACATCCATAACTAATAAATGGAAACTATAAGAACTAGAAATTGGGAATATATACTCAAATATGTAATTAACAAACTTTGAGTATATTACTCCAGAAATCAGACTTTTAGATATTTCCTTGCATAAGGTGATGGATACACTTTAGAAAATTCCTTTATTTCTTGAGTCACCTTTTTAAAAAATTTATTCTTTAATCTTTTTTACAGTCCAGACTTTATCCCACTCCTCATCCACCCTCGGTCTGTTCCAAATTCCATACCTCCTCCTCCCATCTCCCACCCTATCAGACCTCCCCACTCCCTGGGGGTGTCCAAGTTTTTCAAGGGTTAGGAGCATCTTCTCTGACTGATTTCACACTCAGCATTGTTCTGCTGTATATGTGTTGGGTGCCTCATATCACCAAGTATATGCTGCCTGGTTGGTGGCTTAGTGTCTGAGAGATCTTGGGGATCCAGGTTAGTTGAGACTGTTGGTCTTTCTCTAGGGTCGCCTACTGTTATCCATCATGATAGAGACTTGTAAAATTGTCTCTAAAATGTCTATTTTTTAAAAAAAAATTTTTTAATTGATGTGTTACCAGATTTTCTTAATTTCCCAGTCATAAAAAAAGATCCCCAATCTTAACATTTTTCACCTGAAATCATTTTTTAAGTGTGTTAGCATTAGACACACTTCTTTCTAATAAGTGATGTCTCAGTAAAGTGCTCTAAATTGTAGAATGCATTGGTCAGTACAACTCCTTTAGCTATAATTTGATAAAGCACTGGATATCACTCTCAAGTCCCTCACATTTCTTTTAAGATGAACTGGAGAGAAGACATGTTTTTCAATACCACTGTCCTCTTCCTAGGGTTCTCTAGTAGCCTTGTTAAATAAGTAAAGATATATTCAATCTTTTTCTTGGGAAACAAAAAGCAACCTTTTGTTTAGTGACATTTAAACTGTTTTTTTTTTTTACTGTATTCACTTTTTTATTAGATGTTTTCTTAATTTACAATATCTGCTTTCCCAGGTTCCCCTCCAAGTAAAAATAAAAATAAAATAAATTAAAAACAAAAAACTAAAATAATCCCCTGTTCCCTCTCCCCTCCCTCCCCCTGCTCACCATCCAACCCCCTCCTGCTTACTGGCTCTGGCATTCCCCTACACTGTGGCATAGAACCTTCACAGGGCCAAGGTCTTTTCTTCCCATTGATGACCGACTTGGCCATCCTCTGCTATACGCATGCTGCTGGAGCCATGAGTTCCCCCATGTGCACTCTAGTTTTCTTTCTGATATTTTAAACTTCAATATGGGAAGCAAGTTGGGTGAACTACTGCATAAACAAAGTAAATTACTTACTTTTGTATTCCAAGAGGCAAGAATTAGGGCAGGTATAAACAGATCGAAGCATCTGAGATTCACTAGTGATCATCTCTGCTTCAGAGACTATATGCATCTCCACCTCCTCAGCTCTGTCATACATAGGACATGGTTGCCTTCTAGACTTCCAAGTATGGTTATTAAACACTGAGAGGGTCAATCACAGCAATGTGGCATTTTTAAATTGGATATTTTCTTTATTTACATTTCAAATGTTATCCCCTTTCCCAGTTTCTGTCCTGGACATGCCTTATCCCATCCCCCCTCTCAGTTTCTATGAGGATGTTCACCCACCTACTTCCTCCTCCCTGCCCTCACATTCCCCTACACAGGGGATTGAGCTTCTTCTCAGCACCAAGGTCTCTCATTGATGCCCAATAAGTGTCACGACCACCCTCGACCAGCAAGAATGACGCAACACACTCTTGGGCTCTTCTCCAGCAGTTTATTCAGGAACCTTGAAGAATCTTCTGACCATGAGGAAAGCCAACCCACAGGTTAAATACTGTATGGTCAGCCACCCAGGTAAAGCCACGTGGTGCTATCTAACAGGCCCACATAGCGGAAACAAGCCAGTTGACTCAGCCCATAACCAAATAAGGAGTTGTTTACTTCAAGAGTGCTCGCCATCAGACTGGCTGGGGGGGGGGGGCGGCGGCCAGCATCATCTTTGAGGTGTGGCGCTTCCTGGCTCTCCACAAATAAGGTCATCCTCTGCTACATAAACATCTGCAGCCATGGGTCCCTCCATATGTACTCCTTGGTTGGTGGCTTAGTCCCTGGGAGTTCTTGGGGGTCTGTTGGGTTGATATTGTTCTTCCCATGGTGTTGCAAACCCCTTCAGCTCCTTCAGTTCTTTCTCTAACTCCTCCCTTGGGGAACATGTGCTCAGTCCAATAGTTGGCTGCAAGCATCCACCTCTTTATTTGTCAGGCTCTGGCAGAGTCTCTCAGGAGACAGCTATATCAGGCTTCTGTCAGCAAATACTTCTTGGAATCCATAGAGTATCTGCATTTGGTGACTGTAAATGGTATAGATCCCCACGTGGGGCATTTTTAACCACTGTGTAAGAATGATAAAACTTGAGCAGAAATGATGCGTTTTAAAATAGATCTTGATTAGATTCATATTTTTAAGTCAGTACCTACAAAAGTCTACTCTTTTACATACTTTAAATAACATTGTCAGGTCCTCAAATCTTGCATAAGCTGTTTAGCTTTTCGTCCCATTTTGGAAAATATCAAATATTTTTACTCTTTAAATACAAGTAATTTTTATTAAAGTACTTGTAGTTTTATCTGTTAACTTTTTACTATATCTTTTAATATCATGAGACATAACTATTTCAACAAAAAATTGCTTTCTGTTGTGAGAATATTTATGTAGGAAGCTGGAATTAATCAATTCTATTTACAATATAGATTGTAAAGCTTATTTATAGAATGTAGGTGACCAATTGTGGTAGGGACATCCTGGAGGCAACCACACTGGAAATTCTTTACTCAGAGTAACTGATGCTTTCCCCACAGGCACATTAGTTGAGGTTCCTCTACTTGGTCATTTTATCCATACATATATTATTCTCACCAAGATCAGGCCATGTGCATGTAGGGCAGAAAAAGAAGGGTACTTCTTTAAATGAACACTTGAAATCAAGCTTGGGAATAATTTTATTATTCTTATTTATTTATTTACCATTTATCTCTTAAAGTAGGCACAGCTTTAAACATGGCAGTTATTTGGTTTGGACGATATTACTGAGCAGAGCATCTGCAATAAAGCAAGGCTAAATACAAACTAGATATATGTTGGCCTTGCTAAATAAGATTACATATATATATATATATATATATATATATATATATATATATATATATATACACACACACACATATATATATATATATATATATATATATATATATATATACCTATATACACACACACACATATATACATATATATACATATATATGTGTATATATATATATATATATATATATATATATATATATAGTTACAAAACTTTTATTGTAAGTCTCAAATGATCCTCTCCATTCATTCACACTACAGTGATTTTTACAATAACTGAGAGTCAGGGAAATTTTACTTTTCAGCCATAGTTCTGTTATATTGTCAAAAATGAACCCGATGTGAAGGAATATTCTCCTCAAGGAAGGAAAAGCAGAAAAGAAAGCACACAAATAGATCTCTAAATTCTTGCTTTTCTTGATGAATGTTCTAGCATGTTTACTAATCCAGGATCTCTGCTATAGCTAAGGTTGCAAATTTGCCAAATGATCTCTCCTTCCCTCACTTCAGGAAATTCCAGCCCTGCTAAATGATACCAGGCCCCAACCACTGTCGACACCCCTTTCAATATTTTTTCTACATGTTCAAATAGTACCATGTTTATAACTCCTACACATAGCCAGGATCAGTGTTCAGCTTGAGATGTAACTTTCATCCACTTGTACCACAGCTGATTCTTCTGTTCCAGCTAACAGTAACTACAAATTCTCACAATATATCATATGAGTTTATCTGAAATTATTTCTTTCCTCTGAAATGTTACAAAGCAGGTCTCTATTTTCTTTACGTTCCACAGCACTTCTGTCTTTCAGGTTTCTACACAATAACTCAAAACTCCCAAAAGCTTTGAGTATTTCTAATCCAAATTTCCAAGTATGTCTATAGTCCTTCCCCAAAATCAATTTAGTCAGATCTATCAGAGCAGTATTCTATCTACTCCTGGTACAACAAACTATATTTGTTCAGGTTCTCTATAGGGATAGAACTGACAGAAATATATACACATATACATATTCATTTACATATACATATATACATATATTTCATACAAATAATTCTAAACATAGATATGAGAGTGTTAGATTCATTTACATGATATGGTTTGGATAGTCCAACAATGCTTATCATATCCTGGAGAGGCTTGGAACTCAGGAGTGGTTCAGCTCATGAACCAGAAGTAAGGCTGTGGAGTCATGGAGGACTGAAGATTTGCTCTTCTTTCCAGCCACAGGAGAGCTTTCTATTATTTGTCCTATTCTGATTTGTTTGTTTGTTTGTTTGTTTCTAGTTGCATGCTTGATTTCTAATGAGAAAGAGAGAAGGGGCTTGTATTAGGTAAAGGGGGATGGGAGAGCATCTGGAAAGATTTAAGGGACAGAAATTGTGGTCATAATTGCATAAAAATTACCTAGTTTCAGTATTTCCAAATTTACAATGGGAACAACACAACTTCCTCCTTGTTAATGAAATAAAAGGGGAGACAGACAAAGAAGACAGCACACAAAAACACTTTCTTCTATTTTGTCTAGGCTGCCACCAGAAGGTTCAATCCATGTTTAGAGTTGGGGATTCCCTTGGCAATTAATCCTGTCAAGAAAGTCCCTCATAGTGATTCTAGATTGTGTGTATGTAGATTGAATTAATCTCAGTAACTTAGATTAACAATCACAGCTACATAACCTATGTATTACATCATTCAAACCACAGTCACTCAGATTTTAACATTAATCAGTTTTGCAGTTCAGTAAATAAACATTGAGGAAAAAAATGCAATTTATTTCTGTTGTTAATTGACATGAGACACAAGTCATACTGGAAAAGGTATAAGAAATTTTCAAAATTACTTGCTATTTAACTTAGTATTTGTCATTATTTTTTACAAGGATTAAAAGTGAATTTAATACCTGTGACCCTGTTTATATTAAAAATATTAATAATATTTAAATATTGAATTATGCATATGAATGTAATATAATGAGCTTTTATTTCCTCATTTGGTTTTCATTGCTTATAATTTAAAATATCAATATTTATTACTGCTTTCTATGAAAGAAACCCATAATTGAATAAAGTTAAATATACAAAGAGACAGTTTTCACTTGAGTAGCCAGAAGTATTTTGCATCCCACAAAAATCTATTCTTTCACTAGAGAAGAATAAAGTTCAATTCCAATTCTGATGTGGTTAAAAAGAGATCATGTTCTATATTTCCTCAGTCCTTGTTATGTGTAATAAAGAAATAGAAAGTACTTATATTTAAGGTGTATATATGTACATATAAGTGTATACTATATACATTTACATACATGGGCTAAGGTTCACCGCATTTAAGCTAAGTAACATATCAAATACCTCTCAGTGTTGGAATCCTATTGTATTGCAAGCACCTAAGTTACACTGTAAGTAGTTTTCAAGTATCCAATTTTAAATTTAACATTAAAGGTGTTTATCTAAAATGTAGTTTTTCTATCTCATTTTTCTGCTCTGCAAATACATTCCTTGGTGTAATGTTTTGCTACTGTGCTTACTCGGTGTATCTCCTAATCAGTTTCTTCTTTTACCTCTCCATTTAAAAATGAATGTTTTTTTTTTTATTATAGCTAAGTTGGGAAGCATGCAAAACATCATAAATACATGCCATTCTTTGCCCTTGGAAAAGTGGAAAGGCTTAAGCAGATGTGTCTGGGATAAAACATCTTTAAAATTCTAAACGTTTTTTACTATAAATCTTTTAGAGTAAAACGGTGCATTCTAATGGACTTCCCTTGGAGAAGTGAAACTCATAAAAATGGCTTTAAGTAACTCTGGAGGATGGTTTGAGTTTCCTCAGAAACTGACCTAGATATCCTTGGAATCTAACATATAGTGTTATTTACAAATTTTAATTATGTGAAATAAAAAGAGGCCAAGTCTATACTTTAAATTAAGATTCAGAGCCATCTAGTGTCATATATATAAAACATGGAGTTTTGCTTCTGCTATTTATTACATTTGATGACTTGTGAATGACAGGAAATGGTATGAATTTGGAGACCTGGGGTCCTGATGTTGCTGCTGAGGCTGTGGCTGCACGTTAGTTAAAAGGAGGCAATGCATAATCATGAGATATTTTATTATAGGAAAGAGAAAATAGGCTAGCCATGTAGAGAGAAAGAAAGGAGAGGGAGGAGAGGAGAAGAGTAGGAGAGAGAGAGAAAAGAGAGGAAGAAAGCAAGAGAGCAATAGAAGAGAGCAAGAGAGGAAGAAAGGAAACAAGAGAGGACAAAGAACAAGAGACAGAGGAAGAAGGCAAGAGAGAGGGGAGGGGGCGAACTGCCCCTTATATATTGTGAGTTGTGGCTATCCGTGTGGCAGGCCATGCTTGGCTGTGATCAGATGACAGGGGGTAGGGTCCAGCTAGAATGCTGGGAGCTTGGGGCATTGTCTAGGTGACAGAGCACACATCTCATGAGGAGGCAGCTGTGGGGGTTGGGACTGGAACAGGAGCCAGAAAGCCAGGAGTTATGGCTGAACACATTCCATCTCTTGCAGGCACAGATTACCCACTGAGACGCCAGAGTTCTAGACTTATATTAGCCTGGGCCCAGGTTGCCTGAACAAATCACTGCCCTACATGAATTCAGGTTTGGTGATGCATACCTGTAATTTGCTTACTCAGAAAAATAACAGGACCTAAAGGGATTATGTATCTAGATCTTTTTTCAACCCAAAACAGAATGCATCAATAACTGCTTTTTCCTAAGACTTTATAGTATACTTGATTGTCTGTAACTGTAATGTAAACAAAAAAGAAGATATGAACAAGAAGTTGGTACACTTCTTGAATTATTAACCACTAGACATACTAACACACACCAATTCCTTACCATCTCAACTGAAGGTTATTTTGCTGGCACTTTCTCCATATGGTATAACCAGAATGAACACGCAGTGCCCATTAGAATAATTTATAACTCTATCATATATTCTCTTAGTGAGTAGTCTTCACAGACTTTCTTCCTTCAAACCATTATCTATCCCTACTAATTTCTTTGCTTTTACTCACTTATAGTAATATTTTAGGACTATTTTTGGAAATTAAAACAAGATTTAATTAAAAAGAAAGAATGTTGAAGCTTTTATCTCTACTAAGTAATAGGATTAATTTCAACAAATTAATATTGTCTCAGACATAATCCCTATAGGATTGACCTAAACATGTCTCTAATGATGAAACACATTCTTTAGTAAATCTGTACTAAATATATAATATATCCATATTTAAATATATCCAATTTAAAATATATCCACAATCCATTGTATATTCTTTGAAACTCAGTTTCTCTGAATGAAATGCAACGCTGTACTCTGGGTATTAGATAATAAATCTTTATCCATGAAAGAAAAATTATTAGTCTATTATATTGAGTCTATAGGTTAGACTCAAGAACAGTAATATAATGGCCTTTGCATGGAAATACTGTGAATTTTCCACTACAAATGTGAATATGTAGTTAATATACCTACCCAGCTTTGGCCTACTGGAGGATCCTATTAACACACAAGGAGTCAACCTAGTACTACTTCCTTCAATGCCAAGTTCATGGTTCTCAAGGGAAAACCAACCCAATCACAAAACCTTCAACCCAAAATTTGCCCTACCTACATGATGTGAAGGCATAAAGATGGAGCAGAGAATGAGGGGGAATAAGCAAACAACAACTGACCCATCATATTGGAGAAAGCCAACTCTTGACACTATTAACAATAATCTGCTCTGTTTAAGGCAGGAGTCTAGCATAACTGTCTCTTGAGGGGCTTCATCCAGTGGCTAATGGAAACCAGGACAGAGATTCACAGCCAAACATTAGGTGAAGCTTGTGTAGTCTTGTTAAAGAGTAGAAGGAAGGATTGAGATAGCTGAGAGCTAACAAAAGTCAAGTACATCACAAAAAGACCTGCAGAGTCATCTAACTTGTGCCCATGTGGATCACCATCCAAAGAGTATTCATGGGCAGCACATACACATATGTATGTTCCAAGAAGTCCCCTAACAACTGGAGTGAGGCTATCTCTGACTTTGTTTCCTCCCTTTATGTCCCTTTCTCTTAGCTTGGCTGCCCTGTGTGGCCTCAAAGGGAGAGGATTTACCTAGTTCTGCTGTGACTTGATGCCATGGGAGATTGGTACTCATGGGAGGACATCCCTTCTCAGAGGAGAGAGATGTGTGGTTGGGAGGTAGGGGTGTGTGAAGCTGGGACTGGAAGAAGAGGAGGAAAGGAAATTACAGTTTGGATCTGAAGTGACTAAATAAGAAAATAAAGGGAAGAAAATTTTCTCATAACTCAGAGGTTCCTCTTGATAAACCTAAAAGCATACTGTATCCCAAATATAACTACTCTTCTATCAGAGAAGAATAAATTTCTTTTCCATTCACATGCACTTTAATTCTTACATGTATTATTCTAAACCAAAATCAAACAATTATATATTTTTCCTTTTCATGAAAATAAAAGAATTTTCAATTTAACAGAATTTAGATATTATCCATACATTGAAGTTACTCTTAAGTATCTCTATGCTATGTGTTTTAAAAACAAAAACAAAAACAAAATCAAACAAAACAAAACAAAAACAAAAAACCTTCAAATCTAGATAAAAACTTTTGAGGTAGAATTAAATACAATAACTATGATTTAAATTTTTATTATAATTTATACTATAATATTAATGACTTGAATATGTAATAATGAAGTATAGGTTACCTTAAGCATTTGAGTAATATATAAGATAAATAAGAATAGTTATTTTATAGTCTATTTAGCTAGCAATCTCCTTTCTGATACTTCCAAAAATCCATGTTAATACATATTACTTTAGCAGCTTTTCATTGACAGTTGACAGTGTAATAGAGTCTAACAACGTAGAAGTAAGACTGCATTGAAATATGAATCCAAGGGACCACCAGTCATAAACACTGACATTCAATATCAGGAGACAAAGGTTTTCTTTGCTATAGAAGATAGGAAACAAGATCTAGTCTTTCATTTTCTTTTTTTGCTATATTGAAACCCCACACATTTAACTATGTGCATCTATGTGGAGGGTGCATATTCCTAACTGCTTATACAATATACATTTTTCTCTAAAATCCCCATAAAACTTATACCTAGAAATAGAATAAAATTCTGCCATATATCTTCATATCTTTTAATCCAGATATATTGGTGCTGAAATTAACCTTTGTACCTAACATTCATAGAATGAACAACAACAATAAAACCAGTTATTATCATAAATAACCCAGTAATGGCATTAAAATGAATGTCTGTATTTATTTAGAATAAAATAATGATTTGTTTCCTGTCCTAGCATCCATGAGAGAATAGCAACCATGAGCCTGTGCTACTCCATGGCTGTAGGGCTTAACAAGGGCCACAAGAATGTCAGCAAGCCCAGACACAGCGGGTGCCTCACCAAGCACGTTCCTGCTGGACATGATCTGGGAGGTGTGCTGCTTCATGCCATAGGAGTGGCGCACCATGGAGTTACTCAAAGTGTCTAAAGACAAGCATGTACTCAAATTCATCAAGAAGAGGGTGGGCCTGAGAGCCTCTAGCAGTGGCCGACTAATTCAGAAGTGGAGGATCACAGCCATCCACTGGACTGAGCACAGGGTCCCCAAGAAAGGAGCTAGAGAAAGGACTGGAGAAGCCGAAGGGTTTTGTAGCCATATAGGAGGAACAACAATATGAACTAACTAGTACCCTGAGAGCTCCCAGGGACTAAACCACCAACCAAAGAGTACACATGGTGGGGCTCATGGCTCCAGCTACATATGTAGTAGAGTATGGCCTAGTCGGTCATCAATGGGAGGAAAGGTCCTTGGTCCTGTGAAGGCTCTATGCCCCAGTGTAGGGGAATGCCAGGGCCAGAAAGTGGGAGAGGGTGGGTTGGTGAGCAGGTGGACGGGGGAGGGAACAGGGTTTTTTGTTTGTTTGTTTTTTTATTTTTGTTTTTTTTTTCCAGAGGGAAAACCAGGAAAGGGGCTCACATTTGAAATGTAAATAAAGAAAATATCTAATAAAAAATTAAAAAAGAAGAAGGTGGGCATGCACATCCTTACCAAGAGAAAGTGGGAGGAGCTGAGGAACATGCTGGCAGCCACGAGGAAGGCAGTGATGAAGAAGGATTGTTGATTCACCCTCCCCCAATAAGTGATTGTTTCCATTAAAAAAAAAAAGATTTTATTATGGTAGTCATAGAGTTGAATATAATTTAGAACAAAAGAATCCAAAAATCTGTAATATATATGCTTCACATATGTATTCCAATATGTATATATTATTATATATTATATTACATATATACATGTATAGCATGTATATGTAACATATGCCATGATATATATACATATACATATGTATACATGTATATATCATGTATATCATGTACATACATACTACATATATCTGTGCTGCTTAAGACCAAAAGAGAGAATTATATTGAGTTTTGAGAATCCAAAAAGGCATGTGGACTCTTGGAGTGATCATATTTTTCTGTAATTTAAGTACTCCACATATGTGTATGGCTTAATTTTATAAAAATACACTGAGTTGTAGACATTTGCCTTTGAACTTAGGTTTGGAAATTTGACAATTTAAATACTACTCCAAAATTTCTGTATCAATTTAAAAAATTCATTGAAGAAAGCAGAAAACATTTAGAATGGTCCATAGTGTATTTTTTAAAGTTTTAGACATAGTATGTTGATACAGATGAATTAACACATATTTAAAATTTAAAGCCTTAATCCAGGCATTATTAAGATCCAAGTAAAGACTGAAAGTGAAGTGTGAAACATGGGAAAAAATGGAATGTAAAATAGAATGATTTTGGCTATGTTAGGAATTTCCATAGAGCAATGCTAGTAATATGTGGGACACGATTATTCTATGAGTGTTTGAATGGGAGACTAGATATTGCCTTGCCTCTGTGTAATAGATGGAAATGGTCTTCTCAAATCTATGTTTTGACAACCAAAAAAATACTTAGACATTAAAAATGATCTTTTGATTTACATAATTATTTCCATTTGAGAATCAGTGGGCTTTATTAATATGATCAAAATATATTTTAAACTAAAGTTTACACTATACTTAAATGGAGCTGTTCTATAGTATTAAAATATTTAGCTCACATTTGTTCTTCTATAAATATTTATTAAGTAGCTATAATATGTTAGACACCAGGGACACAATGAAGAAAAAACAGACTTGAATTCTGTTCTCATGAAGCTCACAGTGTAATGAGGATCAACACACAATAAACAAATGAATAATTCATTGATCACAGCTGGAAATTAAAGTCAAATGTGAAAGAAGAATGGACATTGGTGTGGTGACACAGTATTTTTGTATAATGTTCCTGAAGAGATTCCTGCAATAGTTTGACATTTGAAAAGGACACATTAAAAAAAAATCTTATATGACACCAAGTTTTTAGAAAGAAGGACAAACATATGTTCCACAGGGTGTGAAAGATAAGGACAGAATTACCCAGGAACAATGGAGAGAATAGAGCAAGAGTGACTTTCAGAACATCATCATTGACAAGGTTGACTTAACAGAGAAGTATGTGTTAATTCAATACAGATTTGAAGTGGATATGTGACCAAAAACTGAATTCAAATAAATAAAATTGTTTCTTGCTAGAATTTTAAACCAGAATATAAGTCTACTACAAATGTGTATGAGGCCTAGATCCAGCTCCTGCATGTTTTTGTTGTTGTTGTTGTTGTTGTTTAGTCTCTGTGAGCCCCCATGGGCCCAGATTAGTTGACTTTGGAGATCTTGTGGTATTTTTGACTGTTTCAGCTTTTTCAATCCTTCCACCTACTCTTCCATAGGACTATTCAAGCTCCACCAAGTGTTTGGCTATTGGTCGATGCATCTCTTTCCATCAGCTACTGGATGAAACCTCTCATGAGACAGTTATGCTAGGCTCCTGTCTGAAGAACAGCAGATTATCATTAAGAGTGTCACAAATTGGCTCCCTTAAATGAAATTTGTCTCAAATTGGGCCAGTTATGATATGGTCATTCCATCAGTCTCTTCTCCATCTTTATCCCTATGAATCTTATAGGTAGAACAAATCTGGGGCTAATTGTTTTGTGGGTGGGTTAATGTCCTGTCTCCTTCACTTGAAGTCCCACAAGAGAAGGTGAATTTTCTTCATGTGGGTCTCATAAAAATTGGAGCTGAGAATATCTCTGACACTTAAGCCTGCCATTGGATCCCTTTCCCCTAACTGGAATGCCTGATTGGGCCTCAGTGGAAGAGGATGTGCTTAGGCTTACTGCCCCTGGATGTCCCAGGGTGTGGAGGTAACCAAAGGAGGGGCTTCTTTCTCTGGGGAGAAGAAGGGTAATATAGGCAGGGATATTCAACAGTGAAACTTGGAGGAGAGGAGTTTGTGGGCTGTGACTGGTAAATGTTCAATATCCTTAGCCATCAGGGAAACGCAAATCAAAACAAGTCTGAGATTCCACCTTACATCAGTCAGAATAGCTAAAATCAAAAACTCCACTATGTATGTTTTACAGCTTCCCCCACTCACACAGTCCACTATATACTGTAAAGAGTTGCCATCAAGCACATTCCACTATAGACAGTAAATATTTCCATATGTTTCACATCTTTGTGTTTTCCTCAGGACCTTTATACCCCCTTTCTTTCAGTTCTTTATTATTCATATTCTTAGGCTGCCAAACATCTATATTTCTTTCAATTTCTAACATATTTTTCTCTTTAAATTATTCCAACTTGTATGTTTTTTTTGTTTAATTGGTACAGGGGAACTTATATTGTACTTTCCATTATTTATAATTCAAAATGAATATAGAATTCCCAGAAATTGCTCTATAAAAGGTAATCAAATATAAAGGCTTCCTAACTAGTTATTGAACAGTTGAAATACAGAAAAGTTACCAGAAACGTTTTTTCCTTGGTTAAACAACAGCAGTACATTGCTACAAACCCAGGGCTGAAAGAATAAAGGAAAGAGATTAGAATTTCCAAAACTTTATAAATTTAAAGGGTGCACTTTTGGTTACAATCGGGATGTGTGGGCTCTTCCAGTTTCATGGTTGAAGTACAGTATCGGATTCCGTAGTAGAATCCTCTTACACACATTAAAAGAACCTGCTAAAGTGAGGATCAAGCACAGGGAACAAAGAGTTGTGTTCCTTTCTCTTTCAGCCATCAACTACTTGAATTTCCTTCACTACAGACACAAATTTAACAGGGAGGTATATATCCAAGAAAATGTTCTTTTCAAATAAAATCCTAAAGGAGATATGCACAAAAGACTCAGAGAATAGCTTAGTGAAGCACACAGCTCTACAGACTGTTGTGAACCCATGTTTTTGAAATCCACATTTGTATTCAATGGCTATCAATGGAGAAAAGACTTCAGTGTTGAGAACTGAAGATAGAATGAACAACAGTAACTACAGAGTATACATCCTGGCAGGGCTGATAGTCTGAGTTTTCTATTGAACTCAGTTTCCTTCTGTTTAAGTCAGATAGCACACACACACACACACACACACACACACACACACACACACACACACATATACATATGTGTATATACATATGTGTATATACACATATTCATATGTGTATATACACATACACACAAATATATATGTGTGTGCCACGCTGATCACCCTGGCCAGCAGGGAAGAAAGACTAGCACACCAGTTTACTCAGGAGCTGTTAGTTACATGAGAATCAAGGGTGTGCCCCTGAATGGTCCGTGAGTGCTGCTTAAATACCCTTCGTAGGACTGCCCATGAGCCCATACCACGTTTTGCGCTATCATTGGCTACAGCCTCATGATGAAAGATCAGGCCACTGGCGGGTGCAACCCTCTTGCCAAATAAGGACTTGTTTACTCCTTAGCAGAAGAATGGCGGGCGCCATCTTTAAGGCGCATTGGCACTCCACAGTTCCCCCTTTTTGTTTTAATAGGATAAGCAGTTACTGCTTGATCAAGCGAGTTCCATTACGTAGGATCTCACGATCAAGGGCAGACAGGCTTAAACCATGGCACTCACTCTACTGGGTGCAATGGGCAAAGCCCATCAGGTGCAAGAGCTGAGTCCCAGGAAACAGGCTGGACAACCATCCCATGTGCAATGATGCCTGTAGGCCTCCAGGGGTGCAAGGGCTGTCCAAGCCTAGGAGACTTATGGGGTTAAAAGTGGTTACTGTTTCAATGCCAACAACCATGTTTGGGGAGATACACCAGCCTCAATGGCTTGAAAGGCACGCACCACCAGAGCCCTCTCACGTCTCTGGGCTCTTGCCATCTGACAGATGCAAAATAGGCAAAGTGCACAGACACCTACTAGGGCAACAGCTTGCACTCCTAAGCCCGCCCAATAAACACAAAAGGAGGCCAAACAAACACAGTGTTGGGGCCAAAAGAAACATTCTGAACAGACTTCCAGGTTCCCATCAAATGATAGGTACCCGTCAAAGGCCCCTCAAGGATATCAAACCATGCAGCTGTCTGATTATAAATCATAACACAATCACTAGCATCCCTCCAATTCCTTAACTGGGTAGAGGGGCTTCGGTCTCGAAGCTACATCCCTTTCCCTAGTTTTCTCTCCCAGGGGCGTTCTTTCCCTTATCTCTCGCTTCCGCAGGTCGAGCGGAAGGGTCTGTGTCCTTGGGTATACACTTTTTTCTCTCCCTTTTATCCTGGCTAGCCCCCACTCTCTCATTACGCTCTGTTTCTGACATGCTATCTTGTAACTCCTCAAGTGCCCCCTATCCCGATGCTACAGAGGCATGGCATTTCTCATCCTCCAGGCAAGAATGTATCAAATGCCAAATAGACATCGTAACAAGTGCCACTAGCACAATAACCATGGCTTCGGCCACGCTCTCTAACCTCGAGGAAGGGTTGGAGGAATTAAAACCAAACAGCATGCCTCTCAGAGCTTACCTTGTTCTGCTGTTCTGAATCCTCTCCATGAGTGGAGGGTCTCCTCGGCACCAGCAGTTGTAAGGCTCCCCCGGCGTCTCAGGTTTTCAGCACCAGTTGTAGCCCAGGCAGTCGTCTCGCCAGCAAGAAGACACACAGACACTAGGATCCTTCTACAGCAAGATTTATTGCATCATGAAGAGGAAGACCCCGAGCCATTAATCGGCACTGCTTATATACACCACAGCGCAGCGTGTCCGCCCATGATTGGATGTTTGCTCATCACCCCATGTGACGCCCCGGGATGGGCCGTGACTTGGCGCCTTTTCACTCTATGCACATGCGCAAACAGTTGTTTACCAGGAATAGACAGTGAACGAAGGCGCCATCTTGTCAAGGCGAATGCTTCTCCAGCTCTACCGCTCTCCACATATGTGTGTATATGTATGTATATACATATTTATATATAAATATATATTAAAGAAGACTTCTATAATGACCATAACTCTGTTCTCTTTTTAAACAGTAATCATCAATATAATTTGCTCAAATAGCCTTCCAACAGGAAATTACTTTATTAGGAGTAAAATTTTACTTTAAAAACAGTTGAACTCACAACTTATAAATTCTATATACCTTCTTACACATCCTACAGCACTAGTTACTGTGACAGAAACAAAATGATTCTATAAGGCTAAAGCATTTACTAGATGAGCAGTTAGAGCAATGGTTCTCAAATGATGAGTTGCAACCATATTGAGCATCAAACAACCCTTTCATAGGGGTTATCTAAGGCCATTATAGCACAGATATTTGTGTTACTATTCATAAAAGTAGAAAAATGTCATCTATGAAGTAGCAAAAAAAAAAAAATAATTCCATGGTTTGGGGTCACTACAACGTGAGGATATGTATAAAGTGTTGCGGCATCAAGAATCTCAATACTCACAGCTTTAAAGAAAATAAATACCATTCTTTGGAACAGATAATTAAAATTTACATCTGACATTGAAGAAGACATCATATCTGTGTAATACCTGCTTATGTATCTTCAAATGTATTCTTCTTAAAGTAGCCAAGTTACTAATTTTGTTTCTTTTCAAATTAAAATACATTTTATATAATTTATAGCCACTCAATAGGATTAGTATCTAAATTTTCAATTAATTATAAAATATTTCAAATATTTTGAAAGACATTTTTAGATAATATAACTTTAAAGCAAAGTAATTTAAGTTTTACTAAATATTTTAGGTTATAGTCATATTATGTGTATGAGTACATGAATACATTTTTACCATATGAATATGTGATGCCATAAAAAGGCACCAAAGAGCATTCTACTCTTTGGGACTGGAGTTACAGGTGGTTGGAAGCTGCCCTGTGAATTCTGGGAACTAATTAAGGTCCTTTGTAAAAACAGAAAGTACTCTTAACAATTGAGCTAACTCTCCAACACCAAATAATTGGTTTTATATTTCTACTTTTCAAATAATAACAATATTTGGAAAATTTTTCTTCTTGTGATTACTAGGTAATGAGCATACTTTCAGCAAGAAATATCTCACTCACCTCTGGAGACAAAACACATGGAAATATACTTTTATTTCTCTTATGTACATTTTTACTTCAAAAAGGACAATGTATTTTTTGTATTTGCACATTAACAATTGATTCATCATAGCATACTACTCTGAAACACAACTAACAAACACTACTTAGAATCTTTATCTAATAGCAATGAAATTTCTAAACAATACTAGGGACAATTTAAGTTTTTATGATGTAATTCTGACCTACATAAAAGAATTCAATAGGTTGCAGTATAATTTAATACAAAACCATATACAAAGGTAATTGTACTCATACTTAATCTAAACTTAAACTCACAAATTATGTACCTATTTAGTAAGTACCATGTATTTGAAAACAAACTAACTTTAGAGATTTAAATATCCTTATCCTTTTAGTTATATTTAATTAAAATATTTTAATGCATTGTTTATGTTTTGCTCATTCAGTATATTTTAAAGCTTGTTATTATTTCTTTGTAACATTTCTACTTTTAGACTTTGACACATATCATTTTACAAAACAATCTATTGATTTTTTCTACTTTTAAAAGAAACCAATTGCATTTTTCTCTGTCTATGAAAGAAATATTTTCTCTTTCACAGTTCCTATGAAATAGAAGTACATCTCATGTATGACCTTTCAAACCAGGAAAGGGCAAAAACTTTCAAGTATTTTTTTCTAATTGCATGCATTTTTCTTTATTTTCTTCCATCAGTGAAAAATATAGTAATCTAACTGCCTTTGAAGCTGAAGTTATTTTGTGACATTTACTAAATCAACTCTATTAAGCCTTTGGTCATTATATAATTTATTTCACTCCTTGAAAGTAAAAAAGAAAAGGTTCTATGTGGTAGACCACAGTTGTCTGTATTAGATCTCTATAGTTGAAAAGGTGTACTTTTTCCCAGTGTTTACAATTGTGATAAAAAGACACATAGAATGACTAGAAATCTCAGTAAAACATACTGCTTTGTGAATGTATTTTGAAGGAAAAGAGAAACCATTAATTAATTTAGGGCAAAGTATAAATATAATATATAATTTTAGTATAGAATCAAAAAAACTAACAGAGCAAGGATACACACAAATAGCTGAGTGATAGTATCCACACATCATATTAGTAATCATATAAGAGATGTGAAGGAGGAAAAGGGAAAGTATATCACATTGATAGTGTACTCCTGACTCATCTGTAATGAGACAATAGGCTGTGTTACAGAATCTAATATTTTGAGGAAAAGTTCAGTGAAGGTTACAAATAAAAGTTTCTTTATTTGTTTACTTGTCTTCACGACAATATCTAAGATCATAATATATATATACACATATACATATATATGCATATATATACTTATATATATGCATATATATAACCTTGAAAAGAGACTGGGTAACAGTGTACTGGAATAAAAGAAGCTTTTCATAAAACACACTTAGAAGTTGACTGTACTTCTGAAGAAACTATGAATTACAAACTGGTCTCAGTATTATATTAGAAATGGTCAATAAAGCAGAGAACAGAAAAGACAAATAATGACTAGTGGTGACCTAATGTAAATGGATGAATGGGTGAGTGAATAAATGAATGAATAAAAAAAAATAACAATAACTGCAGATGACAATGTAGACAACAAGAAATTTTGTTTGAACTTTTCATCTATTAACAGTCAGAATTATGATCACCAGGAAAGGTTTGAAAAACCTGTCCAGGTATTAAATAAATAAATAAATAAATAAATAAATAAATAAATAAATAAATCCTGACTGACTTCCTAAAAACACAAGCAACTAAAAGAGTCAGATGCAGATATTTATACCCAACCAACGGACAGATACTAACCCCTGTGGTAGAATTAGAGAAAAGCTGGAAGAAGCTGAGGAGGAAGGTGGCTCTGTAGGAGGACCAGAACTCTCAATTAACCTGGACCCCTGAGATCTCTGACACTGGACCACCAACCAAGTAGCATATACCAGCTGATATGAGGCCCCCAACACATATACAGCAGAGGACTGCTGGGTTTAGACTCAGTCAGAGAAGATGCCCTTAGTCCTCAAGAAACTGGAGGACCGAGGGAATGGGGAGGTCTGATAGAGTGGGGGGGTGGGGAGTGGGGCCATTCTTGTGGAGGTGGTGAGAGGAGGTATGGTACTTGGAACTTTCAGAGGGTGGACTGAAAGCAGATAAAATCTGGACTGCAAAATATGATTAAATAAAAATTTATATTAATAAAAACTAGACTATACAATCCATCTTATATAAAAGTGCATAATTTAAAAATCTGTATCTTTGTGTACATATTGTAATAGTATTTTATTCAAAATTCCAAAATATGAAAGAAACATTTTTCATCTTTTCTTATGTTTTGTTTTGTTTTGTTTTCATTACTTTGTTTCGAGACAATTTCCCATTCTGTTGACCTGGAACTCTTTGTATCCTAGGCCAACACTGAACTCACAGTAACTTTTTTCTCCTGCTCTAATGTTCAGGGATTTTTGATGATAAGAGCCTGTGAACAACCTGCAATATACTCATGTAGTATAACATTACTCAGTAATGGACATAAATAAAATATCAAAGCAGAGAAAAACCTCAGATCTCAAAGCACATTGACAAATCAAAGAACTTAGTCCCAATAGATGTATACTGTAAAAATTTGACAAAGCAGAATTCTGGGGAAAACAGAACTGTAGAAACAATAAAACCGTCAGTGGATATACAGAATCTGGAATGAAGAAAATGTATATGTGATGCTTAAGGGATATTAGTGCCAGGACACTATTAACTGTGATATAGTGACAGTGGAGCCAAGTAACTAACTTTTAAGAAAATACATTGAATTATCAATGCAATGAATGAATTTTAATGATAAAGACAGAATCTAATTAACCATCACATTCAAATTCTTGTTAGTCATAGAACTTTATTACATTATACAAGTTTCAAATTTAGAAACTGGGAGAGAAGCAAGAGATAGAAAGGAACTCCTATAACCTCTATAAACTTAATGTCACCCAAAAATATGTCTAATAAAATGAAAACACGTACAGAAAATACTAAAAGGTTTTACAAGAGAAATAAATATTGCCAAAAATTCATTTTTAAAGAATATAAAAGACAATTAACCTTTATAAATAAAAAGTAATTGATGATTGAATATGATATGAAAAGATAATAATCAGATACGTTTGCAATAGACAGAATAATGATTATTAGGAAGCTTAGCAGCAGAGGACAGCCTGGTCTGGTCTCAGTGGGAGACCCTTTGGAGACATGAGTACAAGGGATTGGGGAGATGTGGTGGTATGGAAGTTGTGGTGGAGAGATCCTTTTGGAGACTGGGGTGGGCAGGAATGGGGTGGGGAACAGTCAGAGGGAAAAACTGGGAGGACTGTAAAAATGATCAAAGAATAATAATTAATAATAATAATAGGAAGAAGAAGAAGGAGGAGGAGGAGGAGTAAGAGTAGGAGAAGAAGGAGGAGGAGGAGGAGGAGGAGGAGGAGGAGAAGAAGAAGAAGAAGAAGAAGAAGAAGAAGAAGAAGAAGAAGAAGAAGAAGAAGAAGAAGAAGAAGAAGAAGGCTATATGTTCCAGGTAGAGAAAGTAGAATTGCCTTTACAAAGAAGACGAAACATTTTCAGAAAGAAGCATACTTCACAATATGGATGCTGGTATCTGTATTTCAATACAAAGAGACAGATAAAAATTTGTTCCAAGAAATAAGGCTCAGTCAATTTGTTTGTTGTCTTTAGAGAAAATTATGAATAGAACCACTTTAACAACACCAAACTTTATTTGCATTCTTTTCTCTAAGCTTTCCATGGATGCAATTAATATGTGTGCAGGTGTGTGTGTGTGTGTGTGTGTGTGTGTGTGTGTGTGTGTGTGTGTGTGTGTATGTGTGTGTGTGAGTTAATAGGTGACTTTGAATTATTAATAAGTGTGATATGTATTTATCTACCTTTAAATCAATATTTTTTCACTCTTTGTTTACAGTGAAAAAATGAACAATAACTATTTTCTCATTCATATTACAGTAATTTTCATCTCAGCTAATGTAACTTGCTTTCTTAAACATCTTGAATACTGAATTTCAATTTCAGCTTTAAGGTTGCCATTACTTAAGACACAGTGGAGTCATGCAATTGTCTCCAGACTACTAAAAAGAGAACTATAATATGACTCAAATACACTGCTCATGTATGTAGATACAAGGGAATCTATGCCAACACAACACAGCATGTCTGCACATCTAAATTTATTGAGTCATTAGTACCAGTAACCATACTGTACACAAGATATAGCTGAATGAAGAAAATGTGGTAATCTGTAGTTTCACCAACCATATAGAAGAATAAAATCATACCACACATAAAAAAGATAGACTTGGAAATCATCACAGTAACTGTAATAAACCATAAATTAAAAATAATCATTTTTTCTTTATTGGATATTTGCTTTATTTACATTTCAACTGTTACCCCCTTTTTAGGTCTCCCCTCCAGAAATCCACTATCCCACGCCTCCTCCCCATGCTTATATGAGGGTGCTCACCCACCCACCCATTCCTACCTTCCTGTCCTGGCATTCTCTTACACTGGGGCATCAAATTCTCCATCAGGGACCCTGCTCTCATTGCAAAGGTTGGCTGCTAGCATCCTTTTCTGTTTTTGTCAGGCTCTGGCAGAGCCTCTCACTAGACAGCTATAACAGGCTCATATCAGCAAGCACTTCATGGCATCCACAATAGCATCCTGGTTTGGTGTCTGTGTATAGAATGGATTCCCAGGTGGGCAGTCTTTGGACAGCCTTTCCTTCAGTATCTACTGGACACTTTGTCTCCATATTTCCTCCTGTGAGTATTTTGTTCTGCCTTCTAAGAAGCACTGAAGCATCCACACTTTGATTTTCCTTCTTCTTGAGCTTCACATGGTCTGTGAATTGTTTCTTGGGTATTCTGCTCTTTGGGGCGAATATCCACTTATCAGTGAGTGCATTCCATGTGTGTTCTTTTGGGACTGTGTTACCTTACTCAGGAAGATATTTTTGTAGTTCCATCCATTTGCCTGCAAATTTCATTGGGGAATAAAGTTAAAGACAGAATTCTCAGAGTTGTTTTGATTTGCATTTCCCTGATGACTAAGGATGTTGAACATTTCTTTTTTTTTTTTTTTTTTTT